>NW_023238004.1:0-1129 GCF_002007445.2 Ailuropoda melanoleuca | reverse complement strand
CAAAGACAACACTCCACTGGGAGTTTCAATGGAAAGCTGCGGTACATTTATACACGTGTGTTTTAAAGAGACCATGTAGGCTAGTGGTTTCATGAATATGAGTCTAGAGCCAGATGCCTTGCTTCACATCTCAGCTCTGGCCAGTGGAGTGTTGCATGAGCTTGGGCTCCTGGCCAGTCGCCCTATCTCGGTTTCCTTGCATAACATCAAGATGATAGAGTCAACCTCATAGACACTGCTTGGGCACCCAGAAAGAACTCAATCAAATTAGCTCTCATTATCTCAAAATCCCAAAGCCAGGGCTTAGATTGACTCGCTGGGGGGAAAACCCAGATGGATGCAGTGCCCACTTGAATGTCTGGCTTCTCTTTTATTTCTCAGGCCACACATGACAACAGCATTCGAGCGGAAAGAGCTCCCAGAAGCAGAGGGTGCAGCCAGCTTAAATCTCTCTAATTTTCTCAAAGCCTGCAGCCATTCTCTCCTGGGATAGACCGTTTGGAAACTCCAAGTATTTGGCTTCCAACTCCCCCAAACATGATGCATCTGCAAAAGCATGACAAATTCCCCATTTAACGTTCCAAGTGCAGTTTCCAGGATCTGACTAGCACTGAGAATGGTGAAACAGAGGGGAAAAAGAGAGGAAACTTTTCCTCTTTGGTCTTGATTCTCTTGCAGAGTTTGTCTTTCCCTGTGAACCCTGTGGATTGTCTGCTTCAGAATCTCCTGGGAAAGACTGTGAATGAGGCTCTCGGGCCACCCCAGACTTTCTAGGACACCACCTTTAGATCTGGACAAAGGGCCCCTCATAGCCCCCTTCTGGCCTCCTCCACACACACACTCCTCACAAGGCAAGCACCTCTGGAAACATGGCCTCTGGAATGCTGGTGTACCTAGGTGGGGTTTCATAAGAAATAGATTTGGTCTTTCTGTCTCATTCCTGGCACAAAGCTCCTAAACCCTTAGAATTTTCTAAGTGATAAGAGTGGGGGTTTTTTGTTTGTTTTTGTGATTCACAAGGAGTCCCTTTCATCCCACCTGAGTTTTTGCCAATGCGGTGACTTAAGGTAGGGCCCCCAGATAGCCTCAGGATGAGCTGATGGCCAAAAGGCCCAAGTGATTAGAGCGT
>NW_023238003.1:3380-3671 GCF_002007445.2 Ailuropoda melanoleuca | reverse complement strand
AGGATTCCGCGACCACTTTCCCTCATGTTTCCTTATTCACGAAGGGTGATGATAGTGCTAAGACGGTCCCTATGNTAGTGCTAAGAACGGTCCCTGTACGCTGTTGTTTCTGACGGACGTGTTTTGGGCCTTTTTGATAGATTGCCGCCAGCAGTTTGACAGGATTTCCCCAGGGAGCAAACCTTTCGTTGGAAGCGAGTTTAGGCCGACTTGTGTTTTCAGTGCTGTGTTCATCGTGTTTCACTCACGGTACCAAAGCACCTTGATTCCTGTTCCACCTTCCATAAGGCC
>NW_023238003.1:428-3333 GCF_002007445.2 Ailuropoda melanoleuca | reverse complement strand
TTGGTTCTAAGGGCTGGATCCTCCCCAGGCCCCTACACCCAATGTGGAATCGGGGTCCTCAGTGAAAAGGCTGCTGTTCGCTGGAGGTGTTTTCCTGGACGCTCTGCTTTAAGAGCAAAGAGAAGGGCGCTGAGTCCTTGAAAATCCTGAACCTTTTCATTCATGCTCCCTTACTCACGAGAGATGATGATCGTTGATATTTCCCTGGACTGTGTGGGGTCTCAGAGACCACTATGGGGCACTCTCGTCAGGGTTCCGCGACCACATTCCCTCATTTATCCCTCTTCATGAAGGGTGATGATGGTGCTAACACGGTCCCTGTACGGTGTTGTTTCTGNGTGTTTTGGGCCTTTTCGTTCCATTGCCGCGAGTTTGACAGGATTTCCCCAGGGAGCAAACATTTCGTTGGAAGAGGGTTTTGGCCGAATTGTCTTTCTCATTGCTGTGTTCGTCGTGTTTCACTCACGGTACCAAAGCACCTTGATTCCTGTTCCACCTTCCATAAGGCCGTCGTGACTTCAAGGGCTTTCCCCTCACACTTTGTTTCTTGGTTCTAAGGGCTGGATCCTCCACAAGTCCCTACACCCAATGTGGAATCGGGGTCCCCAGTGAAAAGGCTGCTGTTCGCTGGAGGTGTTTTCCTGGACGCTCTGCATTATTACAAATGAGAAGGGCACTGAGTTCTCGAAATTCCGGAACCCTTTCATTCATGCTCCCTTACACACGAGAGATGATGGTCGTTGATATTTCCCTTGACTGTGTGTTGTCTCAGAGACCACTATGGGGCACTCTCATCAGGCTTTCGCGACCACTTTCCTCATATTTCCCTATTCACGAAGGGTGATGATAGTGCTAAGACGGTCCCTGTACGGTGTTGTTTCTGACGGACGTGTTTTGGGCCTTTTCGTTCAATTGCCGCCAGCAGTTTTGACAGGATTTCCCCAGGGAGCAAGCATTTCGTTGGAAGCGGGTTTTGGCCGAATTGTCTTTCTCAGTGCTGTGTTCGTCGTGTTTCACTCACGGTACCAAAGCCCCTTGATTCCTGTTCCACCTTCCATAAGGCCGTCGTGACTTCAAGGGCTTTCCCCTCACACTTTGTTTCTTGGTTCTAAGGGCTGGATCCTCCCCAGGCCCCTACACCCAATGTGGAATCGGGGTCCCCAGTGAAAAGGCTGATGTTAGCTGGAGGTGTTTTCCTGGACGCACTGCTTTATTACCAATGAGAAGGGCACTGAGTCCTCTAAAATCCTGAACCTTTTCATTCCTGCTCCCTTAATCACGAGAGATGATGATCGTTGATATTTCCCTGGACTGTGTGGTGTCTCAGAGACCACTATGGGGCACTCTCGTCAGGCTTCCGCGACCACTTTCCCTCATGTTTCCCTATTCACGAAGGGTGATGATAGTGCTAAGACGGTCCCTGTACGGTGTTGTTTCTGACGGACGTGTTTTGGGCCTTTTCGTTCCATTGCCGCCAGCAGTTTTGACAGGATTTCCCCAGGGAGCAAGCATTTCGTTGGAAGCGGGTTTTGGCCGAATTGTGTTTCTCAGTGCTGTGTTCGTCGTGTTTCACTCACGGTACCAAAGCCCCTTGATTCCTGTTCCACCTTCCATAAGGCCGTCGTGACTTCAAGGGCTTTCCCCTCACACTTTGTTTCTTGGTTCTAAGGGCTGGATCCTCCCCAGGCCCCTACACCCAATGTGGAATCGGGGTCCCCAGTGAAAAGGCTGCTGTTCGCTGGAGGTGTTTCCCTGGACGCTCTGCTTTATTACCAATGAGAAGGGCGCTGAGTCCTCGAAAATCCTGAACCTTTTCATTCATGCTCCCTTACTCACGAGAGATGATGATCGTTGATATTTCCCTGGACTGTGTGCTCTGTCATAGACCACTATGGGGCACTCTCGTCAGGCTTCCGCGACCACTTTCCCTCATGTTTCCCTATTCACGAAGGGTGATGATAGTGCTAAGACGGTCCCTGTACGGTGTTGTTTCTGACGGACGTGTTTTGGGCCTTTTCATTCCATTGCCGCCAGCAGTTTTGACAGGATTTCCCCAGGGAGCAAGCATTTCGTTGGAAGCGGGTTTTGGCCGAATTGTCTTTCTCAGTGCTGTGTTCGTCGTGTTTCACTCACGGTACCAAAGCCCCTTGATTCCTGTTCCACCTTCCATAAGGCCGTCGTGACTTCAAGGGCTTTCCCCTCACACTTTGTGTCTTGGTTGTAAGGGCTGGATCCTACCCAGGCCCCTACACACAATGTGGATTCCGGGTCCCCAGTGAAAACGCTGCTGTTCGCTGGAGGTGTTTTCCTGGACGCTCTGCTTTATTACCAATGAGAAGGGCGCTGAGTCCTCGAAAATCCTGAACCTTTTCATTCATGCTCCCTTACTCACGAGAGATGATGATCGTTGATATTTCCCTGGACTGTGTGGTGTCTCAGAGACCACTGTGGGGCACTCTCGTCAGGCTTCCGCGACCACTTTCCCTCATGTTTCCCTATTCACGAAGGGTGATGATAGTGCTAAGACGGTCCCTGTACGGTGTTGTTTCTGACGGACGTGTTTTGGGCCTTTTCGTTCCATTGCCGCCAGCAGTTTTGACAGGATTTCCCCAGGGAGCAAGCATTTCGTTGGAAGCGGGTTTTGGCCGAATTGTCTTTCTCAGTGCTGTGTTCGTCGTGTTTCACTCACGGTACCAAAGCACCTTGATTCCTGTTCCACCTTCCATAAGGCCGTCGTGACTTCAAGGGCTTTCCACTCACACTTTGTTTCTTGGTTCTAAGGGCTGGATCCTCCCCAGGCCCCTACACCCAATGTGGAATCGGGGTCCCCAGTGAAAAGGCTGCTGTTCGCTGGAGGTGTTTTCCTGGACGCTCTGAATTATTACAATTGAGAAAGGCGCTGAGT
>NW_023238003.1:0-227 GCF_002007445.2 Ailuropoda melanoleuca | reverse complement strand
GGTCCCTGTACGGTGTTGTTTCTGACGGACGTGTTTTGGGCCTTTTCGTTCCATTGCCGCTAGCAGTTTTGAGAGGATTTCCCCAGGGAGCAAACATTTCGTTGGAAGCGGGTTTTGGCCGAATTGTTTTTCTCAGTGCTGTGCTTGTCATGTTTAACTCACGGTACCAAAGCACCTTGATTCCTGTTCCATCTTCCATAAGGCCGTCGTGACTTCAAGGGCTTTCC
>NW_023238001.1:0-1128 GCF_002007445.2 Ailuropoda melanoleuca | reverse complement strand
AAAAAACTCACCACCAACAACAACAAAAACCCTTCCAAGTGCAAAAAGAACCTAAAATGTTTGAAATTCTTCTTGAAAATTTTCCCAAGATTTTTCCCAAGCTCATTTACTTTCTTTTTAGTAGTTATTTTCTCCATCACTAGAAGCAGAGACGTGAAATATCCTTTCTGTCTGAAAATCCCTGATTTTACTTAGTGTAGTTAGGTCAATAAAGTTTGGTTTTGGGTTTTGGGGGTTTTTCTGGTAATATCACTATTTTTCTATCATTGTTGTCAAGAACCCATAGGTGCAAAGAAACCTCAGTACTTAAAAACAAAAAAACACCCTTGCCTAAGGTCTACAAATAGCTGCTACTGTTGTCTTAAAATGCCTCTTGACCCTTGTTTTCCAGGGAGGGAAAGCAAAACACACATTTTTTTAATAAAAAAAATCCAGAACTCTCCTCTCCTATAAAATAGCTACTACGTTAATAGGATTTCACTGGATTATAAGATATACACAAGTAAACAATTATTTCCACATCTTAAATGCTCAAATAAATTATGGTCCATCAACACAGTGAGAGTCATTAAAACACAGCTATTAAAAATGATGGTTTCAGAGAATTTTTAATATTGGAACAGTGTTCACCATATGATGTGGAGTGAAAGCAAGCAGGATATTAAGCTGCTAATACAAGCCGTGGAGTTCTAGGAGATAATTCGTTTATATTTAATTTAGTTACAATGTATTAAGCCCTTGCCCTGTGCCAGGCAACAGCTGAACCTTGGCAAGCTTCCTCTCATTTATTCTTTACACAACCTCCCCGTGGTGGAGGCAAGCCCCCTCTTACAGATAAGAACACTGAGGCTCGGAGAGGGCGGTGGATCTGCTCCGTGGCGCTGTTGCAGGGGGAAGGCAGCACGTGGACGGTCTCCTGAGCTCTCACCCCCGTCCGCAGGGGTGTGGGTTCCAGACCAGCAGGAACGGCATGGCCTGAATCTCAGACAGCTGGGATCCTGGCCTCCCCCTACACCTTCTGGATCAGAGTCTGAATTCTCATAAGACCTCCAGGCAATTCCCACACACGTTCCACAGCAACACACACTGCTGTCAACTGCCACGGGAAGTGTAAGAACGTGCAAAAAA
>NW_023238000.1:0-1128 GCF_002007445.2 Ailuropoda melanoleuca | reverse complement strand
ATCTCATACCTGTTAGAATGGCTATTATCAAAAAGACAAAAAGTAACAAATGTTGGCATGGATGTAGATAAAAAGGAATCCCTATGCACTACTGGTGGGAATAAATTGGTATAGCCACTGTGGAAAACAGAATGGAGGCTCCTCAAAAAAATAAAAATAGAACTACCATACGACCTAGCAATTCTACTTCCTGGAATATACACAAAGAAAATGAAATCACTAACTCAAAAAGACATATGTACCCCCATGTTAACTGCAGCTTTATTTACCACAGCCAAGACAAAGCAACAACGTAAGTGTCCACTGATGGAGGAATGGGTAAAGAAGCTGTGGTATCATACACAATGAAATATTATTCAGCCATAAAAAGAATGAAATCTTGTCATTTGCATTAACACAGACGGACCTTGAGGTCATTCTACTAAATGAAATAAGTCAGAGAAGGACAAATACCACATTAGCTCACCTATATGTGGAATCTGAAAGACAAACAAAGAAAAACAAAACAAACAAAACAAAATACCAAGATCATAGATACAGAGAGAACAGATTGGTGGTTGCCAGAGGTGGGGGTGGAAGGAAGGGCGAAATGGGAGAAAGAGGTCAACTATAGTTGATAACAACACTATATTACATATTTGAAAGTCACCTAGAATAAACCTTAGCAGTCTCCACCAAGAGAAAAATTTTGTTACTATGTATAGTGATAGATGCTAACTAGGCTTACTGTGGTGATCATTTCACAATATATACAAATATCAAATCATTACGTTGTTCACCTGAAACTTACACATATCTCACTTATACCTCACTCTTCTTCTGTGCTCTCTCTCACTCAAATAAATAAATAAAACCTTTTTAAAGATTAAAATCTTTTTAAGATTTTATTAATTTATTTGAGTGAGAGAGAGGGCTCTCTCTCTCAAAGAAAGAGAGCAGGGAGAGGGGCAGAGGGAGAAGGAGAAGCAGACTCCCCACTGAGCAGGGAGCCCAATGTGGGGCTCGATCTCAGGACCCTGAGGATCACGACCTGAGCTGATGGCAGATGTTTAACTGACTGAGTGACCCAGGCGCCCCTAAACAAAATCTTAACAAAAAAAAAAAAAAGAATCTAACCTTCAGTCAGGA
>NW_023237999.1:0-1140 GCF_002007445.2 Ailuropoda melanoleuca | reverse complement strand
CCCCTGCTCTATACACCCTGTGAGATTACAGTCTCTCTCCCCCACCTCATTTTATATTGTTTTGGTTCATTTTGGCATTATTTGCTTTTCTGTGGTGGCTTCATACCACTTTGGATTTTTTTANCTTTGGATTTTTTCTAAGGTGCATTTTGCTTGGGTTGTGGTTGATATTTTGGACGCTGTTCATTCGCTCAACCACGCTTCTTTGGGCAGAATGACTAGAAGGAGGAAAGCACACCAAAGGAAAGAACCAGAGGCAATATTCCCTGCTACAGAGCTAATCCACATGGATATAAGCAAAATATCAGCTATGGAATTCAGGATAACAATTATATAGTTAATAACTAAGGTTGAAAAAAGCATAAACGACAATACAGAATCTCTAAGGGCATAACTGTGATCTAATCTGGCTGAAATTAAAAATGCTATGAAGGAGATGCAGTCTAAAGTGGATGCTCTAAAAGCTAGGGTCAATGAAGTGGAATAGAGAATAAGTAACCTAGAGGACAGGCTGATGATAAGGAAGGAAGTTGAGGAAAAGAGAGAAAAACAACTAATAGCTCATGAAGAAAGACTTTGAGAATTTAATGATGCATTGAAAAGAGCTAATGTCAGAATCATGAGGATCCAAGAGGGGGTGGAAAGAGAGAAGGAAGGCTAGAAGATATATTTGAGGGAATCATGGCTGAGAACTTCCCTAAACTGGGGAAGGAAAGAAGCATTCATGTCCAAGAGGCAGAGAGGACCCCTCTCCAAATCAATAAAAACAGATCAACACTCAGACATATAATAGTGAAGCTTGAAAATCTTAGAGCCAAAGAAGCTATCCTGAAAGCAGCTAGGGGGAGGAGATTCCTTACATACGGAGGGAGGAACATCAGAATAACTTCAGACCTATTCACAGAAGCCTGGCAGGCCAGAAAGGGCTGATAGGATATATTCAGGGTACTAAATGAGAAGAACATGCAGCCAAGAATACTTTATCCAGCAAAACTGTCATCCAGAATGGAAGGAGAGATAAAGAGTTTCCAGGACAGATAGAAACTGAAAGAATATATGATGACCAACCCAGCCCTGCAAGAAATATTAAGGGGGATACTGTAAGTGAGGAGAGACCCCAAGAGTCACATAGACCAGAAA
>NW_023237998.1:0-1128 GCF_002007445.2 Ailuropoda melanoleuca | reverse complement strand
AGCCCTAACCAGGGGGTGGAGGTGGGGAGACATTGTTTACACAAGCTCAAATGAGGACTGAGAGGGGATGGAGTGTGTGGGCAGTTAACCCAGGAAGGACACAGGGCTGCCCAGGCTGCCCAACAGTATGCACAAAGGTGCTGGAGGGGGCGGGGGGGGGCGGACCCCAGGTCTGGGCACTGGGAAAGAGGAAAGCAGGGGGTATCTAACTAAATCTGACCTAGACCTGAGTGTTCTATAGTTTTGAGAGGACAGATATGTTGCCTCTTTAGTTAGGTTTGTTCCTAGGTATCTTATGGTTTTTGGTGAAATTGTAAATGGGATTGATTCCTTAATCTCTTTCTTCTGTCTCATTATTACGGTCTAGAAACACAATGGATGTTTCTAGCAGCAATGTCCACAATAGCCAACTGTGGAAAGAGCCAGATGTCCATCGACAGATGAATGGACAGAGAAGATGTGGTCTATATACACAACGGAATACTACTCAGCCATCAAAAAATGAAATCTTACCGTTTGCAATGACATGGATGGAACTAGAGGGTATTATGCTCAGTGAAATAAGTCAATGAGAGAAAGACAATGATCATATGATCTGATCATAGGGGAGGGGAGGGAAAAATAAAACGAGGTGAAATCAGAGAGGGAGACAAACATAAGAGATTCTTTTTTTTTTTTTTAAGATTTTATTTATTTATTTGACAGAGAGAGAAGCGAGAGAGGGAACACAAACAGGGGGAGTGGGAGAGGGAGAAGCAGGCTTCCCGCCGAGCAGGGAGCCTGATGCAGGGCTCGATCCCAGGACCCTGGGATCACAGCCTGAGCCCAAGGCAGCCACTTAATGACTCAGCCACCCAGGGGCCCCCCATAAGAGACTCTAAACTCTAGGAAACAAACTGAGGGTTGTTGGAGGGGAGGAGGATGGGGGGATGGGGTAACTGGGAAATTAAGGAGGGCAAGTGATGGAATGAGCACTGGGTGTTATATGCAACTGATGAATCACTGACCTCTACCTCTGAAACTAGCAATACGCTGTATGTTAATTGAGTTTGTTGGGTTTTTTTAAAGATCTTATTTATTTATTGACAGAGAGACAGCCAGCGAGAGAGGGAACACAAGCAGGGGGAG
>NW_023237997.1:0-1128 GCF_002007445.2 Ailuropoda melanoleuca | reverse complement strand
GGAGGCACAAAATAGAACGGCATCCAGCAAAACTGAATGACCAAGCCACTGATAACATTTGCTTCAGTAAAAAGCCATAGTCTCTTCAGTTTTCAGACCTGAACTGGTTTTAACCTGGAATCCACTGACTGAAGCAGACGTTATGTCCCTAAAAGCAAGGACAACACAAGAGATGATAAGTGTACATGGAAACAATCATTCTGATTATTTCTAAATGGAATTACTGCCATTTAATGGAGGAATTATACATTGGAGAAAGGGAATACCCAAACATTTTTGAGGATTGTTGACCTGAGCTGTCACCGATATCCAGAAAGCCCTAAGTATCTTGGCAGCATTCTGTTTGAAGTGGCCCAGGATTGATTCTGAAAGGAATAAGATATAATTCAAGTATGAGTCTGCCTTTCTGCTCACAGAGCCTTAGTCAATACCAGTATCGAATTGGATTATGAAGTGTTTGATCCATCAGCATGGGATTCCTTGTATTATCACCTCAAAGAAGGGACCCAGTCTATAGAAAAGAAAATGTCAGTGGGGCCCATGACCAGGCCATCCACTGCTTCCTGGAAATTACAAAATCATTGACTTCTAACAAATGGCTAATACTGATTGATAAACACCAGATTTCTCTAAGATATTAGCTAAATCATCAGGAAATACCCTAATGTACATAAACATGAAAGTATAAAATTCACATTGGGTTGCCATTAAGCACCATTAAAAGGACCTGTGCATTTTGACTAAGACCCTAATTGGACTACAGACCAACTTTGAGATGAATTGCTTTACATTTTTCAAGCCGTGACTAACCCTGTTGACTTTGCCTAATTTTATGGATTTGCACTTATTTCCTGATTAGGCTTCAATGCCCTCACTTTCTATCTGGTGTACAGCACTGAACATGCCATGCCTAGCGTGAAGTCAGGCTGAGCCCCACTTGATAGGTAGACAGTAGTTATTATGACTTAGCCTAAATTTACTTTGTTTTACCACTAAGACTCCTTCAGTCAATGGGACAGGCGGAGTATAAAATTGAGGAAGTCTGTTAAATCACGAGAAATGAGACAAAAATTTAAGAAACTTTTAGAATTAACCCAAAATATTAAGATATATCTAATAGGAATTTTA
>NW_023237996.1:0-1128 GCF_002007445.2 Ailuropoda melanoleuca | reverse complement strand
GAATCCGGGGATGTACTGTATGGTGATTAACATAATATAATAAAAAAATCATTAAAATAAAAAAAAAAGAATCAGGGGCTGACGGAGATGGAGGCAGCTAAGCTGATAATACTGCAAGGTTTCGTTAGGGTGCTTCCCTTTCTGAGGAAGGTTCCTGTCCCCAGATGAATGGTGAGACTGACATGTCAGATCTCTAGGAAACTAACATCAAGTTCAAGTCCGATGACCATCTAGGGTGTGCATCTGCATTCGGCCGGGACTGCGGCTAAAACCTTCCTAGACCCCAGCTCTGGTTCCGAGTTTACTTGTGGGTGGGGTGATGCAGGCACAGGAGAGGACCTTCTCTCCAAATTCTCCCGACAGTTGGTGGTTTTTTGTTTTTTTGTTTTTTTTTTTTACAGAGCCCCTCAGTGGGACGGGGGAGGAGCGGAGGGGCTTGGTACCGCGCCCCCCACCCCCAGCCCTCTGCCCTTCCGCCCACCTCTCCCAGCCGGGGAGGCGTGCCACCTGGGCTGGCTCGGCCCCCGCACACTGGCTGCCGGGAGCCCCGCCTCCGCTCGCGGTTGACAGCTCAGCTGGTGCGGAGCGACTCGTGCCAGCCAGTCGTGTCTCAGCCTGGGAGCGTGTGCGCGCCCCGCCGCGCTGCCTCTGGCCCCAGTTCCCCAAACAGCTCCGGGCGCCGCTCCGCTCCACGTCCCGCTTCCTACTGAGAACAGTCCCTCCCTTGTGCCCGTCGCACCGTTAGCCGGAGGTTCGGCCACGTCAAATCGCTTTTCTAATAAAACAAACCAACCAACCGGGGAGCCGAGGTCTCTCTTCGCCGACACAGAAAGAAGGAGCTGGGGAGGGAAAAGCTGCCGCACTTTGCACTGGAGATTCGTGGGCCAGGGTTCTCGTTTTCCCAGGCTGCTTCCACTCCCGGGTGAGGAGCGCCCTGAAAGTGAGGGGGAAGCGCCTGGAAAATGGAGCAGACGTGGACAAGGTACGTGAGCCGCTGCTTTCTGCCCGCATTCCGGATACGGTGCGCCCCCCTCCCTCGCGCCCAAACCACCCCCGCTCCTGACCCTGAAATTGTTCAAGCAAAGGCTAGATGACCACTCGAATGTAATGAGAATGAGCATATCAGGG
>NW_023237995.1:0-1128 GCF_002007445.2 Ailuropoda melanoleuca | reverse complement strand
GAGAGGAAGAAGCAGGCTCACAGCGGAGGAGCCTGATGTGGGGCTCGATCCCATAACACCAGGATCACGCCTTGAGCTGAAGGCAGACGCTTAACCGCTGTGCCACCCAGGCGCCCCGGGGATTCATTTTTAATTGGGTCCTGGACCTGCTAGAATTTATTCACTTACCTGTATGCTCACATTGAACTGGTCTTTGAGCTTAATAGGATAGTGCGTCGGGCTGCCTCTTCTTCCATCAGTGCAGGAGCACTATGCTTTTGACTGAGAGACTGGCTTTTTTCATATAGGAAATTCTACAGTTGCATTTTTCAAATTGTAATTTAAAATAGTTGGTATGAGAGTCCCCAGCTTCTTACTGAAAAGGCAGATTCCAACAACAACAAAAACAAATATAGATTCTTAAGCCATTTCAGGGGTTTTGAATTAGAATCTCTGGGAGTAGGGTCTAGGTATCTGCATTTTATAACATGAGTATCAATTATTTTTTAAATGTGTTGTTTGTATTTATTTATTTATTTGAGAGAGAGAGAGCATGAGTGGGGGGGAGGAGAGGGAGAGAGAGAATCTCAAGCAGGCTCCACACCCAGCATGGACCCTGAAGCAGGGCTCAATTAACAACCCCAAGATCCATGACCTGGGCCAAAATCGAGAGTTGAACACTCAACTGACTGAGCCCCCCAGGCACCCCATTTTGTTTTGTTTTGTTTTTAAAGATTTTATTTTCAAGGTGGGTCTTCAGCCTACAACCCCAAGATCAAGAGTCACATGTTCCACAGACTGAGCCAGCCACGTGTACTGTCAAGTAATTTTTATTAAAATTTAAAGACCCTTATGAAATTGAGGAATGTTCCCTCTGTCCCTACACTCTGGAGGGTTTTAATCTGGAAAAGAAGCTGTATTTTGTCAGATGCTGCTTCTGCATCAATTGAGAGGATCATATGGTTCTTGTCTTTTCTTTTATTAATGTGTCTGTGCTGCCCAGGGCAATCTATACTTCCAATGCCATCTCGATCAAAATACCATTGGCATTTTTCAAAGAGCTGGAACAAACAATCCCAAAATTTGTATGGAACCAGAAAAGACCCTGAATCACCAAGGAAATGTTGAAAAAGAAAAACAAAGCTGGGG
>NW_023237994.1:0-1128 GCF_002007445.2 Ailuropoda melanoleuca | reverse complement strand
AACAGTGATTGGAACTACTTACTTGGCAGAATTACATTTTAAGGCTGCTTGGGGGGAAATATTAACAGCTGGGGGAAATTTTTGTTGGAAGCAAAACATTATACTTGGAGAAATGCTTAAGTCAAGTATTCCCCTTTTATTAGGACTACTTAATGAAGTACAAAGCATTAAAATAGCTGGCCTGAATATTTATTAGAACACCAGCTGTTCCCTCCAGATTTTTAGAAATTCAAGACTTAGTGCCAAGTATAACTTAGAAAAATTTTTCAACAAGTAAAAAGAGCCCTATCTCTTAGAATAGTTATCTAAATGGTAAACAGTAGCTGGAAGAGGTACAGAGCATCACTTTGTCTTTTCAGTGAGGGGAGCCAAAGTGTTTTGCCATCCACTTCCAAAAACTACTTTGTTATTGAGGCTGCTGATTACATTACTTAAAAATTACACCTTGCAGGGCACCTGGGTGGTGCAGTTGGTTTCGCGTCTGACTCTTGGTTTTGGCTCAGGTTGTGAAGTCAGGGTCCCGGGATCGAGCCCCACATTGGGCTCCATGCTCCGCATGGAGTCGGCCTGAGATTCTCTCTCTCTCTCTGCCCCTCTCCCTCTGCCCCTCCCACTTGTGCTGTCTCTCTCTCTTTCTCCTTCTCTCTCTCTCTAAAATAAATAAATATCTTTAAAAAAATTATACCTTGCTAACCACAGAGCTCGTATGCCACTCCTTTGTTTATTTATTTATTTTGTTTGTCCTACTTTTTAGGACTGGTGTGATAACTCTGCCCCAGTAAAACATGTCACCGAAATAATTTATATTTCCAAATTTTATTTCTTTCAAAAGACTTCCACTTTAGGAGCCTCGCCATAATCAGATGCGTAATTTTTTAAACGGGGGTAGGGGAAAAGAAGGACTCAAAATAATGGGACAATTCATCATGCACACTCTAAATATTCTACATTCAACCTTTTCTTTCTAGAGTAAACTGGCAAATATCAGGTTTGGGTATCCGGTGTTGCTTTACTGTCAGCTTTTTGGGAGAGTGCTGCACATTTGGGTATGAGAGAAGAAATGTCCCCACCACGGCGTGACACCGGTGAAGTCAATGAAGCTGCCACAGAGATATAGAAAGCAATTCT
>NW_023237993.1:0-1128 GCF_002007445.2 Ailuropoda melanoleuca | reverse complement strand
TACAATGAACAAAGTTGGCCGGCCTCGGCCCCGGAGAAGCGCCGGCTTTTCCCCGGCTAGGGAGGGAAGGATCACCAGGGAAACCCTAACTGCTGTTTCAGAGAAACCATAAGAAGAAGGAAGAAAAAAAGCATTCTTCCAAACACGGACACCTCAGTGACTTTCGCTCAGACTTTGGCAAGAGCAGAGCAAAGGCACTGAGGCAGAGTGGGCCCTCCCTGGGCAGGGGTCTCTTGCCCCCCTCTCAGGGCATTGTGAAGCGTGCCTTCCCTGTGTGTGTCAGGGAGACGGGGCTGGGAACGCACGCGGAACGAGGCAGAGCAGGCCTTCATGGAGGCCTCCCCCATCCGAAAGGTCGCTCTTGGGACAAAGCCCTTGCTTTCGACCTGAGGCTGTTTTTTAACTGGGGGAGCAGCTGAGAGCCCCAGAACAGGCAGAGAGGACGTGGGCCTGGTTAGCCTGTTGGCTGAAACAAAACAAAAATCCAACGAATTAAATGGCGGGAACCAGGAAGCTGTGTGACCTTGGGCAAGTGACTTAACCTCTCTGAACACGGGTCCTCATGTGCAGGACAGACATAGCTGTGTCAGTGTGGTGAGGGAGGACGACATGAGAGATTAGTAATATGCCTGGCACTACCTCAGACGTGTAACATGCCTCTTTCCCCCAGTTCCCCCACAAGCCGAGTTAGGACCACTCACTTCCCATGCAGGCACACACACGTGTGCTACAAAGCCATGTCTCCGGGCGATGTTGTTTTGGAGAGTCACGGGGTCCAGAGAAGAGTCCCCTTTTCTGACGTCTTAGAGATTTCTCCTCATCTCTTTAAACAAAAACAAATGGAGACTTTATAATTATCTAAAAAGAAAAGTTAGCCAACTGGTCAGACCATTACAGTAAAAAGGGAAGTGCTGGAGGAAAAAGGAGAAAACTGGGGGAACCAGTTGGGTGGGAAGAGGTTAAGAAAAGTCTGTAAAACCCCTTTTTATTATAAAATGAAATGTGCTCACCAATCCCACTCTTTACCCCCCAAGTGCTGTTCTTCGGGGCGCCTGGCAGGCCTCCGCATGTGTGAAATGGGCTGATTGGGGAGACTCTTCTCCAGGCAACTTCCCTGATTCTCTGCCC
>NW_023237992.1:1296-1459 GCF_002007445.2 Ailuropoda melanoleuca | reverse complement strand
ACTTCAAGGGCTTTCCCCTCACACTTTGTTTCTTGGTTCTAAGGGCTGGATCCTCCCCAGGCCCCGACAGCAAATGTGGAATCTGGGTCCCCAGTGAAAATGCTGCTGTTCGCTGGAGTTGTTTTCCTGGACGCTCTGCTTTAATACCAATGAGAAGGGCACT
>NW_023237992.1:288-1165 GCF_002007445.2 Ailuropoda melanoleuca | reverse complement strand
GTCTCAGAGACCACTATGGGGCACTCTCGTCAGGCTCCACGACCACTTTCCCTCATGTTTCCCTATTCACGAAGGTTGATGATAGTGCTAAGACGGTCTCTGTACGTTGTTGCTTCTGACGGACGTGTTTTGGGCCTTTTCGTTCCATTGCCGCCAGCAGTTTTGACAGGATTTCCCCAGGGAGCAAACATTTCGTTGGAAGCGGGTTTTGGCCGAATTGTCTTTCTCAGTGCTGTGTTCGTCGTGTTTCACTCACGGTACCAAAGCACCTTGATTCCTGTTCCACCTTCCATAAGGCCGTCGTGACTTCAAGGGCTTTCCCCTCACACTTTGTTTCTTGGTTCTAAGGGCTGGATCCTCCCCAGGCCCCTCCACCCAATGTGGAATCGGGGTCCCCAGTGAAAAAGCCGCTGTTCGCCGGAGGTGTTTTCCTGGACGCTCTGCTTTATTACCAATGAGAAGGGCGCTGAGTCCTCGAAAATCCTGAACCTTTTCATTCATGCTCCCTTACTCACGAGAGATGATGATCGTTGATATTTCCCTGGACTGTGTGGTGTCTCAGAGACCACTATGGGGCACTCTCGTCAGGCTTCCGCGACCACTTTCCCTCATGTTTCCCTATTCACGAAGGGTGATGATAGTGCTAAGACAGTCCCTGTACGGTGTTGTTTCTGACGGACGTGTTTTGGGCCTTTACGTTCCATTGCCGCCAACAGGTTTGACAGGATTTCCCCGGGGAGTAAGCATTTCGTTGGAAGCGGGTTTTGGCCGAATTGTGTTTCTCAGTGCTGTGTTCGTCGTGTTTCACTCACGGTACCAAAGCCCCTTGATTCCTGTTCCACCTTCCATAAGGCCGTCGTGACTTCAAGGGCTTTCC
>NW_023237992.1:0-270 GCF_002007445.2 Ailuropoda melanoleuca | reverse complement strand
TTTCTTGGTTCTAAGGGCTGGATCCTCCCCAGGCCCCTCCACCCAATGTGGAATCGGGGTCCCCAGTGAAAAGGCTGCTGTTTGCTGGAGGTGTTTTCCTGGACACTCTGCTTTATTACCAATGAGAAGGGCGCTGAGTCCTCGAAAATCCTGAACATTTTCATTCATGCTCCCTTACTCTCGAGAGATGATGATCGTATATATTTCCCTGGACTGTGTGGGGTCTCAGAGACCACTATGGGGCACTCTCGTCAGGCTTCCGCGACCACT
>NW_023237991.1:0-1128 GCF_002007445.2 Ailuropoda melanoleuca | reverse complement strand
CTCAGCTCCCGCCTCAGCCGCACAGCAGCTCGCACCGCTCACCGCCGCCCGGCCCACCACACCCGCCGCCATGGACGCCATCAAGAAGAAGATGCAGATGCTCAAGCTCGACAAGGAAAATGCCATGGACCGGGCAGAGCAGGCGGAGGCCGACAAGAAGGGAGCCGAGGACAAGAGCAAGCAGCTTGAGGACGAGCTAGTAGCCCTGCAGAAGAAGCTGAAGGGTACCGAGGACGAGTTGGACAAGTACTCGGAGTCCTTGAAAGATGCACAGGAGAAGTTGGAGCTGGCAGAGAAGAAGGCCACTGATGCTGAGAGTGATGTAGCCTCCCTGAACAGGCGTATCCAGCTGGTTGAGGAAGAGTTGGATCGTGCTCAGGAGCGTCTAGCCACAGCCCTACAAAAGCTGGAGGAGGCTGAAAAGGCTGCTGATGAGAGTGAGAGAGGAATGAAGGTCATTGAAAACAGGGCCTTAAAAGATGAAGAAAAGATGGAACTGCAAGAAATTCAACTTAAAGAGGCAAAACACATTGCTGAAGAGGCTGACAGAAAATATGAAGAGGTTGCACGTAAACTCGTAATTATTGAGGGTGATCTGGAGCGTGCGGAAGAAAGGGCAGAACTCTCTGAAGGCAAATGTGCTGAACTTGAAGAAGAATTGAAAACTGTGACCAACAACCTGAAGTCACTGGAGGCTCAGGCTGAAAAGTACTCCCAGAAGGAAGACAAGTATGAGGAGGAAATTAAGGTCCTGACCGACAAACTTAAGGAGGCTGAGACCCGTGCTGAGTTTGCGGAGAGGACGGTAGCCAAACTGGAAAAGAGCATTGATGACTTGGAAGATGAGTTGTATGCTCAGAAGCTGAAGTACAAAGCAATCAGCGAGGAGCTGGACCATGCTCTCAACGATATGACTTCAATATAAATTCATTGGTTCCAATCTTCAAAGGATCCACCTGGACTGGATAACCATCTTTTATGTGCTCCACGATGTTTTGTACTCTACCAGCCTATCTCTATGGGCTTGCGTACATTTTCTATTCTGCTTCCCACGGGTGGCCCCACTGTGCCTTCCATTGTACAGTAGCACAATTTAAAAGTAAAAAACGACTCCTTGTATGAACTGTA
>NW_023237990.1:0-1128 GCF_002007445.2 Ailuropoda melanoleuca | reverse complement strand
GGTTCGTGGCCCCAGCAAAGGGCTGCAGGACAGGAAGCCCATGACACCCATAAGAAAAAAGGCTTCCACTGTACAGAAACAAACAATAAATGATTATTTGCAGGTTTTTACTATATACCTGTTTTTGTCTAGGCATTTGAAAGGATGAGTGTGCTTCTGAATTTTTGCCTGACATAGGTGGCTTCGTGTCCCTGCGGGAAACGGCGAGGGGCAGGGGCCACAGGAGGCAGTCCGGTGGGCACGGCCGCCTTCGCAGCTCTCTTCCCTGACATTTGAACTCAGGGCCCTGTCATGTGGCCCCTGGATGCCAGGCTCCGTCCCTGCAGGTGGACAGCGGATCTGGCCCTGTGGCATGGCCAGAGCGGCGTCCACTGTTCTGCCTGCAGGGCCTCTCCAGAGCCCAACTCTCCAGGACTTCCCACTGTTAAATAAACCCATAAACTTTCCTTAGAGGGACATTGCCCACCCGCTTCCCCCCAGGAATGTGGACGGCTACCCCTTCTACCCCAGGGGTTTTTCAGATCACAAGCTGTGGGTATCCGAGTGAAAACCTAAGTACGGTTTATAGTCTGTTAACTTGGAAGAGGGATACAAACAGTACCGTTTTCGGGAGGAAACTCTACCTTCCTGAGATGGGTGATTTACAAATTGTTTTCTTCCCACGCTTTCCTGAGGATAAAGTACCCCCCCCCGCCCCCGACATTGACACTCAAAGCAGCAAATCATCTGATGATTCCTTTTAGGCTACAGAAAAAAGTAGCTGTCAACTTCCCATCACAGTTTCTTCCCTGCAACCTGCACTTTAGTACCTGGAAGAAATAACATACGCCCCACCCGCTCTCGGTGCAGAGGAATTTCCTGAGATGCCTCGAGGCCTCCGGCATCAGCCAATCTCCCCACTCAAGTCCTCCTGAGTGGCTCAGAGCCACAATTTTAGTGATTGGTTCTTTTTTCTTTCTTACTAAACCTGTGTTCATATCAAATCAGGTTTTAACCCCCATCCCTTAAAACTCACCCCCTTAAAACTCAGTTATAGATTTCCAGCGACATCTGTGAAATCGAGTGCAGTCTGCTTCATGGCTGATGAGGAGCCTGTCAGAGTTGTGTCTGGATTTAGTCCAAGCAAAG
>NW_023237989.1:0-1128 GCF_002007445.2 Ailuropoda melanoleuca | reverse complement strand
CAGGCGCCCCTCAAAGCCTTTCTGACATGATGATCTGGGTCCCTAAGTCATGACCGGAGTGACTCACCATTCGTCCTGCCTCCATTATAATGGCTCCCGAGTGTGAAAAAAAGACCCAGATGTCCAACCACATAGACCAGCATTTGCAACTAGAGAAATGCAAAGCTGGGGAGGAATTCCTGTACCTGCCCCATCTACTTCATGGGGCTTCTGGGAGAATCCCTGGAAAAAAACAGATGAGAGTCTCTTCGCGACTTTCCAGGCTCTGTGTAGCTTCATGCAATCCATATTATATGTATTAGAAGAGACTCACCCTTCCAGGGAGACTCGCACAGGTCAGATCATGTCACTCACCTGTTCAGAAGGCTCTGGCACCTCATCTCACATGGCACATAAAAGCAAGCCCTACGCACAGCCCGCAGAGCCGTCTGCGATCCAACCCCACCAATTCTCTGAGCTCAGCTCTTACCACACTTTGTCTACCAAGGGATTCGACTTGCCAAACTTGATCTCACCCAGGACCTTTGGACTTGGCCTTCCCTCTGCCTGCAGTGCTCTTCCTTCTGATATACCCACTTCTTCAGTTCTCCATGAAATGTTTCCTCTGCACAGAGAAGCTTCCTCACCAAGCCTATCTAAAATGCCATCCATGGGGGCTCAGTCGGTGGAGCTCATGGCCCTTGATCTCGAAGATGTGAGTTTGAGCCTCACACTGGGTGTAGAGATAACTTTTTAAAAATCTTTTAAGATACCATCCACCTCCTGTTCTATTCCCTCGCCCTGGTTTCTTTTTCTTCACGGCAATAATTTATCTATTTATTTGTTTTCTGTCTCTTCAACTAGGAGGGAACATCCACAAAGGCAGGGAATTGTCTGCCATGTGTCTGCACGGCACTAGAACATTAGTACGTGTTCAGTCAGAATGGCGAAAATTAACAAGTCAGGAAACAACAGATGTTGGCGAGGATGTGGAGAAAGGGGAACCCTCTTACGCTGCTGGTAGGAATGCAAGCTGGAGCAGCCACTCTGGAAAACAGTACAGAGGTTCCTCAAAAAGTTAAAAATAGGGACACCTGGATGGCTCAGGCAGGTGGGTGTCTGCCTTCAGCTCGGGTGATGGTCTCAGGG
>NW_023237988.1:0-1128 GCF_002007445.2 Ailuropoda melanoleuca | reverse complement strand
TTTCTGTATGTTGCCTGTTTAAATCCTTTGCCCACTATTCTACTGGGTTGCTTGTTGTCTCCTTATAGATTTGAGAGAGTTCTTTAAAGTTAAAATGATCCTTTGTCATATCGACTACAAAATTTCTGTTTATCCTTTGGCTTTGTTTATGGCATCTTTTTGGTATGGCAGTTGGATACATATTTTTTTTTAATGAATTGATGTGAAATTATCATTAAAACCACAGAATTAGGAGTAACAACTTAATATGTCAGGAATTTCACTGGCTTATTTAGAAAATGTTGGTCATACAATTACTATTAAATTTGAAACTGATTTGTATCATGTTGTCTTTCCTTGTGAAAGACATCTTACCATTTTTAAGTGTACAGTTTGGCGGTACTAAGGACATTGACGTCGTTGTGCAACCATCACGACCATCCATCCCCAGAGATCTTCCCATCTTGCAAAACTGAAACTCTGTCCCCAGTAAACACTACCTTCCCATCTCCTCCTCCCCTCACCCACCGCCCCCACCATTCTGCTTCCTGCCTCTGTGATTTCCATATTCAAGGTACCTCCCAGAAGTGTGATCTACAAATACAGTATGTGTCCTTCTGTGACTGGTTGATTTCACTTCCTCAGTAGAAGAGGCCAAAGCAGGCATTTGGGTCTTGTTGCTACTCTTGTTCCTGACGAGAACACTCAGTCTGTCCCCACGGACGCCGATGTTAGCTGTCGGTTTTTCATACATGGCCTTTACGATGTTGAAGGTAGTTTCTTTCTATTCCTCATTTTTTGAGTGTTTTTACCATGAAAGGGTGTGAAATTTTCTCTACCTCAACTGTGACAATCACGTGTTTTTTCTCTTCATTCCATGGATGTGATGCATTGTATCAATTAATTTCCATGTGTTACCCCAGGCTTGCATTCCAGGGATAAATCCCGCTTGGTCCTGGTGTATCATCCTTCTACTGTGTTGTTGAATTGTCCTTGCTAGCGTTCTGTGGAGGATTTTGCATCCACATTCATCAGAGATGTTGGTCCGTGGTTTTCTTTTCTTATAGTGTCTTTGTATGGCTTTGGTATCAGAGTAATGTTGGCCTCATAAAATGAGTTGGGCAGTGTTCCCTCCTCTTCCAATTTTTT
>NW_023237987.1:0-802 GCF_002007445.2 Ailuropoda melanoleuca | reverse complement strand
GATACCTTTGATCCCTTTTTGTTGTCTGATTGCTGTTGCAAGGACATCTAGTACTATGTTGAATAATAGTGATGAGAGTGGGCATCCTTCTAGTGTTCCTGATCTTAAGGGAAAGGCTTCCAGGTTTAANTGAGAATAATGCTTGCAGTAGGCTTTTCATAGATGGCTTTTATGAGATTGAGAAATGTACCCTCTATTCCTACATTCTGAAGGGTTTTAATTAGGAAAGGATGCTGTATTTTGTCAAATGCTTTTTCTGCATCAATTAAGAGGATCATATGGTTCCTGTNGAGTCTTTTCTTGTTGATATGATGTATCACATTGATTGATTTGCGAGTGTTGAACCATGCTTGCATCCCAGGTATGAATCCCACTTGGTCATGATGGATAATCCTTTTAATGTACTGTTGGATTCTATTAGCAAGGATCTTGTTGAGGATTATGGTGTACATATTCATTAGGGAGACTGGTCAGTAATGCTCCTTTTTGAGGGGGTCTTTGCCTGGTTTGGGGATCAAGGTAATATTAGCTTCATAGAATGAGTTGGGTAGCTTTCCTTCTGTTTCTATTTTTTTGAAATAGCTTTAGGAGAACAGGTATTAGTTCTTCTTTGAATATTTGGTATAATTCCCCAGGAAAACCGTCTGGGCCTGGAGTTTTGTTATTTGGAAGGTTGATTATCACTGACTCAATCTCTTCATAATTAATTGGCCTATTTAATATATCTATTACTTCCTGTTTCAGTCTTGGTAGTTTATAGGTTTCCAGGAAGGCCTCCATCTCGTCCAGATTGCTTAGTTTT
>NW_023237986.1:0-1128 GCF_002007445.2 Ailuropoda melanoleuca | reverse complement strand
TGTGTTTGAGGTGTGAGCTAGGGTTCAGGTGCACCAGAAAACTATCAGTTAAGTAACATTTCAGGTTGGTGCATGCAGGTTTGGCAACAACTGTCCTAAACGAAAAGAAAGTGAATATATATTCCAGTCACATGAGGGTTCATTGTCTTGAAGCAGTGCAATGCAAAATCTCAAGTTCTTTGAAGTGTCAAATGTGTCTTAAAACTAGCCTCCAATTGATTGTTTAATTGAAAAATATTGAAAATATTGAAAATCTATGCTAGTTTTACTCTAATATTTCATTATTGAGTATAATTTCTTTTCCAGAATTATGTGTGTGCTGTTTCCTTGTAGCTTTGTATATCCCGTGGTTCTCCACTGGGATACATGCACTCCAGGTTGAGAATCCCAGGGCTTGATAATCTCAGAGATGATTTTGAATTCAAACACTTATTCAGCAATATTTGGAGCTGGATACATATTACCCAGCTTTAAATGTGTGGTTTCCACCCTCTGGATCTTGCGTACAAAATAATGCTTGTATTCCCCATGTCTACACAGCAAAACAAGACATTAAGAAATTCTTTGAATTAGTGTCTAATTAACTCTAAGCTGCTAGCAGATAACAATATTGATTTTTATTATATTAGGTATCATACTTTCAAGAGCTAACTCTATAGAAAGAGGCAATTCTATGGAAGCATTAACAACTATGGTAGAATCCAAAAGTGTGTTCACAGTCTCTCCCCATTTCACTCTACTCCTCTCTGAAAGAGTATTCTGCCTTTCCAGACTGATTTACAAAGTTTTGCAATGTAGAATTAAGTGAATAAGCTAATAAAGGTAAAACCAAAAAGGATAAAGAGAAAAGAAAGGTTTAATAAAATTCCAGGTTCACTGATATGATATACAAGGGAATAAAAAGAGAAAAGCCACACATACTCTAAGAGCATTGATGTAGCATTGCATGTAAGAGGCTTGGAAGGACAAAAAGTCATATGAGTAGGGTCATAGGAACTGAGTCTTCTTTAGTATCTCTTGAGAAACATACAAAATTTATAATATTTAAAAATTAATTTTGACTCTGGACTGTATTTCCATGTTAGTTACTTGGGGGCATAGACTCAGCCATGTGATAAATGATTTTTT
>NW_023237985.1:0-1127 GCF_002007445.2 Ailuropoda melanoleuca | reverse complement strand
GTCTTTCACTCATCACAAAAGGCATAAATAGGCTACTCTCTTTGTAGTGAAAAAGACCAGCACTTCAGGGGGAGTTCTGCGGGTTTGTAATGATATGGCTAGTTAACCTCTCTGAGGATTTCATCTGTAGATGAGAGATCCCTTCTTGGATTATTGTAAAGATTAAGTAAAATAATATATTAAGAATGACCGGCACACAGTATGGCTCTGAAATGTCAGAGAAATTATCAATACTTCTGAAATGTCATAGATGTTATCACTACTTCTACTGAATATGTAGCATGGCTCCTGCTGGGTAAGAAGGTAAGCTCCAGAGCCTGACTACCTGACCTTGTATCTAGATTGCCCCTTACTAAATTAATATATTTTCTCAAATTCTTTAAACTTGTTGAACACCACTTTTCTTATCTACAAAATTGGGGTGATAATTCTAGTACTTATTCTATCAGGTTGTTGTTAAGAATTAAATGGAATAACATAAAGTACTTAAAACTGTGTTTGTTATTATTATATCCTTTACCCACCCACCATGAAAATTTCTTATGTGATTTTATGTTTTTCTCAGTGGAACAAAGCACATAGAGAATTAAGCTTAAGGTTATTTACAATTATGAGAGACAAACTGTAAAGAGAAAAGAATACAAAGATCCAAGGTTTTTGACTAGTTTCAATGCTATTTCTTCTATTTTGTACTTTAATCCTGATCATATTTTATGACAGAGTGTGATTTTTTAAAGTACAATAAATAAAGCCTAGAGTTTTTCTATGCAAAATCTTGACTATGTAGTTTATAAATGCATTACATGCCTCACTGACCAAATATACTTCATACAAACAATTGCATTCAAGCACCTGGAGAATTCTAGAAAGAAAGGAAATTGAAGCATAAAGGGATACTAAAAACTGCATAGTGAAACTGTGGGTGCATAAAGTTACACTTTCAGATAGGGAGGCAGCTTTATGTCTGCAGTTAAAACTTAATCTACCATTATAACTCAAACCCAAGGTCTAATAGGAGAGAGGAGGTACTATGTAGTGAGGGCTAGACTTTTATTCACACAAATAGCAGACGGGAAATACAATGCAATTATACAGAGAATTCCAGGCACAATAAATAAATGCACTCT
>NW_023237984.1:0-1127 GCF_002007445.2 Ailuropoda melanoleuca | reverse complement strand
GCTTGTGTTCCCTCTCTTGCTGGCTGTCTCTCTATGTCAAATTAATAAATAAAATCTTAAAAAAAAAAAAAGGGGGGCCACAGCCAAGTTGCTTAACCTCTCTGTGTGTCTGTTTTCCTCAACTATAAAATGGAGAACCTATCCCACAGGGTTATTCTCAGAAGTAAATGAGTCTTAAGTGCCCAGCACATGGCATAGTACGTGTTTGCTGCTATTGTCACTGCTACTATTATTGCCAAATATAGCAAACTTTAGACCACTATTCACTCTAAAGGGGAGATGCCATTGCTCAGCTCCAGCCAACTGCTGCCATGCAGACAACTCAGGATTAGAAGCTCAGTGCTACCGTATTTTCCAAATGTACAAAAGAAGCCAGAAATCGGAATATATAAATAAGTGACATGTATATTTCTAAACATTGGCAATTAACTCAAAAGTCATTCATAACATGACACTCGAACAAAATCCATCAGCTGTGGGCTACCAGCTTTCAATACCTAGCATAGAAAGGGGGCTTGGTGCATCCTGGCTCCTTTCCCCCACAGAAGTCCCACCTGTGCCAGGACCTGGACACCCCTCCCCCTCCCTGGCACTCCCATGCCGTCGTCACCTCAAGACCCTTGAGTTGCCGGGTCCTGTCATCCTGGGAGCGCTTTTTGTTCTCTGCTTCTTGCTCCAGCCCCTGCAGTCGCTGGGTCAGCAGCTCTCTGTCTAGCCGGGCAGTGTCCCGGTCAGCCTGAGATGCCTGCAGGGC
Source organism: Ailuropoda melanoleuca (assembly GCF_002007445.2). Lineage (NCBI taxonomy): Eukaryota > Metazoa > Chordata > Mammalia > Carnivora > Ursidae > Ailuropoda > Ailuropoda melanoleuca. The sequence goes on along the minus strand of NW_023237984.1, from coordinate 373 downwards.
CTGCCGTAGCCTCTGGGTCTGGACAGAAGGGAAAATGCAACAACTTGGAGAATTAACATGGGGGCTGAGGGGTGGGAACAGTCCGCCCCTGTGGGGAGAAATGTTTCATCACTGACATTCTTTAGAATTGCCAGAGCCTGGTGGTAATAAAAAGCAGGCTGACTTTTAGTCCATTCTTTCCTCTTTGAAGATCTAGTTAGCTTAATTCAACAATTCAGGAATCAGGCAGCATCCTATCTAGCAGGCAGAAAGCAGTTCTTAGTCCAAGGAGCCCTTAGTCCATTTTCTTTATTGTTTAAAATGTTCTACACAGGGGCGCCTGGGTGGCACAGCGGTTAAGCGTCTGCCTTCGGCTCAGGGCGTGATCCCGGCG
>NW_023237983.1:0-1127 GCF_002007445.2 Ailuropoda melanoleuca | reverse complement strand
TATTCAGATATTTTAAAAAAGAATAAAGGCTTGCCACTTGCAACAACATGGATGGATCTTGAGGATATTATGCTAAGTGAAACAAGTCAGACACAGAAAGACAGAGACCGTCTGATCTCACTTACATATGGAATCTAAAAAACAGAACAAACCAACCAACCCAAGCTCACACATACAGAAAACAGACTGGTGGTTGTCAGAGGTGGAGGTGGTGGGGTGGGCAAAATATGCGAAAAGGGTTAAAAGGTACAAACTTCCAGCTACAAAATAAATAAATCATGGGGACATAATATACTGCACAGGGACTACAGTTAATAAATCAGTAATGAATATTTGAAAGTTGCTAAGAAAGTAGATCTTAAAAGAGCTCATCACAAGAAAAAGCTTTTGTGACTGTACAGTGATGGGTGTTAACTAGACTTACTGTGGTGATCATTTCACAAAGTCTATAAACATCAAATCATTATTACACCAGAAACTAGTGTAATATTGTATGTCAATCCTACCTCAATTTGAAAAAAGGAGGAAAACAGATACAATGTCCTTTTCCAACTTCTTATACAGAGATACAAGGGCCCTCTGGCTCCTCCCAAATAGCCTTCCAAACTCTGGTACAACTGCGTCGCTGACACGACAATTTCATGAACACAGGACTCAAGATGAGAGCGCAGCATACCCGTACCTTTCTTTGGAACAAGTGAATCATGATTCTCTAGGGGGTGGCCGAGACGTTTCCAAGAAGTATTCTCTTTTTTCTTTAGGACAATCTCTATTTTTCCTACGTTCTCAACAACCCGCACTGAAAAGAAGATAAATTCCATTTGTATTCATTGAAACTAAATATAACACATTACTTTAAAATCAGTCTTTCTCAAACAATACAAATATCCTTATCTGATACGAGTAACAGGGATCATTAGTAAGATAAGACTTTGTACACATATTTGTCAAAATTGCTTATGCCTTAAATGATATTAAATCCAGCTTATTTTATGAATCAAATTAACTCTTTTCAAACTAATTTATCAAGGGACAAACTAATATGTACTGCTAGTTTTCATACAAGCTCAAATACAGCCATGGCAAATAACACATGGCTTTAAAAAAAAAAAAAAAAAAAAGGGGGG
>NW_023237982.1:0-1127 GCF_002007445.2 Ailuropoda melanoleuca | reverse complement strand
TTTTTTTTTTTTAAGAATTTATGAAAGCCAAAAAATGGAAGGAAGAAGTGTTCTTCATCCTGCATTTTTTTGATAGTTGTATCGGTTGTTTATAACTTGTATAAAATGTAATTTCATTCATTGGATCCAGTACAGCATGCTCCTTCATTTCACGGAGGATTTGAGATGGGCTTAACAGAAATGATGAGAAAGAAAGGATGTAGTTTCCAGGATGACTTTCTTAAACACTTGGAAACATCAGTTTTCTGATGTCGAATATAGAGATGACAAAACGCATCTTGCAAGGTTTTGTTGAAGATGTAACAAAGTAGCACGTACGGCATGTCTGACATAGCACACAACAGCATGTAGTGATTAATGGTTGTCAAAATTGTTTGTAAGCTAAAATTATTATAGTCAAAATATAGTTTGTGTAGAAACAAACCTCATGTTCAGTAATGCCAAAAATAGATTTAAGAATTTTGAGCTAAAATTTTTAATCAATTACATCAAAATTTGTGAAGGCGATCGCTTAATATTCAAAGCATCTTGGCATTTGCCATCGTATTATATACTTTTGAGGCATCATGAGAATAAGTCCAAAGGCGTAGGCTAATTGTGTTGAAAAATATGAAGGCATTTTATAGCTGACCTTGTCCATTTCTTGCCCATCTCCCCTTACGCTCACCACTACACTGTATGTAGCCCCAAATTCCCCCTGCCAGACCTGCATTTCTGGATGTAAGGACTTTATGTGGTTCCTGCATCCCATTTTTCTCATCTATGTGTCAGGCTTCACTACTATGAAATTAATATCCCCCCAAAAGCCTTCAACCAATGATGGGAGATGATGTATAAGTACCCCAGTTCTTCACCTTTTGAGTGTGATACCCCTGAGGCATGTGTTTCCCAGAGTTTCCCAACATGATTAAACTAGTCACCAACACTGGTTGCTGAGCTGAATAAGTGTAACTTTATAATCTCTCTTCCCCATTCTGTCTCCATTCCCCGTTTCTATACCAGTATTTGCTTTACATGGCACATAAACTCCTTATGCTTGAAAGCTCATCTCAGGGTTGGCCTTTGGAGTAACTCAAATGAAAGATACATTGTGAGTGTGTGTGTGTGTGTGTGTGTGTGTGTGTGTG
>NW_023237981.1:17060-17148 GCF_002007445.2 Ailuropoda melanoleuca | reverse complement strand
GTCGTGACTTCAAGGGCTTTCCCCTCACACTTTGTTTCTTGGTTTTAAGGGCTGGATCCTCCCCAGGCCCCAACATCCAATGTGGAAG
>NW_023237981.1:13079-16738 GCF_002007445.2 Ailuropoda melanoleuca | reverse complement strand
TTCCATTGCCGCCAGCAGTTTTGACCAGGATTTCCCAGGGAGCAAGCATTTCGTTGGAAGCGGGTTTGGCCGAATTGTCTTTCTCAGTGCTGTGTTAGTCGTNTTTCTCAGTGCTGTGTTCGTCGTGTTTCACTCACGGTACCAAAGCCCCTTGATTCCTGTTCCACCTTCCATAAGGCCGTCGTGACTTCAAGGGCTTTCCCCTCACACTTTGTTTCTTGGTTCTAAGGGCTGGATCCTCCCCAGGCCCCTACACCAAATGTGGAATTCGGGGTCCCCAGTGAAAAGGCTGTTGTTCGCTGGAGGTGTTTTCCATGACGCTCTGCTTTATTACCAATGAGAAGGGCGCTGAGTCCTCGAAAATCCTGAACTTTTTCATTCATGCTCCCTTACTCACGAGAGATGATGATCGTTGATATTTCCCTCGACTGTGTGGTGTCTCAGACACAATTATGGGGCACTCTCGTCAGGCTTCCGTGACCACTTTCCCTCATGTTTCCCTATTCACGAAGGGTGATGATAGTGCTAAGACGGTCCCTGTACGGTGTTGTTTCGGACGGACGTGTGTTGGGCCTTTTCGTTTCATTGCCGCCAGCAGTTTTGACTGGATTNCCAGCAGTTTTGACAGGATTTCCCCAGGGAGCAAGCATTTCGTTGGAAGCGGGTTTTGGCCGAATTGTCTTTCTCAGTGCTGTGTTCGTCGTGTTTCACTCACGGTACCAAAGCCCCTTGATTCCTGTTCCACCTTCCATAAGGCCGTCGTGACTTCAAGGGCTTTCCCCTCACACTTTGTTTCTTGGTTCTAAGGGCTGGATCCTCCCAATGCCCCTACACCCAATGTGGAATAGGGGTCCCCAGGGAAAAGGCTGCTCTTCCCTGGAGGTGTATTCCTGGACGCTCTGCTTTATTACCAATGTGAAGGGCCCTGAGTGCTCGAAAATTCTGAACCTTTTCATTCATGCTCCCTTACTCACGAGAGATGATGATCGTTGATATTTCCCTGGACTGTGTGGTGTCTCAGAGACCACTATGGGGCACTCTCGTCAGGCTTCCGCGACCACTTTCCCTCATGTTTCCCTATTCACGAAGGGTGATGATAGTGCTAAGACGGTCCCTGTACGGTGTTGTTTCTGACGGACGTGTTTTGGGCCTTTTCGTTCCATTGCCGCCAGCAGTTTTGACAGGATTTCCCCAGGGAGCAAGCATTTCGTTGGAAGCGGGTTTTGGCCGAATTGTGTTTCTCAGTGCTGTGTTCGTCGTGTTTCACTCACGGTACCAAAGCACCTTGATTCCTGTTCCACCTTCCATAAGGCCATCGTGACATCAAGGGCTTTCCCCTCACACTTTGTTTCTTGGTTTTAAAGGCTGGATACTCCAAAGGCCCCTACACACAATGTGGAATCGGGGTCCCAGTGAAAAGTCTGCTGTTCGCTTCAGGTGTTTTCCTGGACGCTCTGCTTTATTACCAATGAGAAGGGCGCTGAGTCCTCGAAAATCCTGAACCTTTTCATTCATGCTCCCTTACTCACGAGAGATGATGATCGTTGATATTTCCCTGGACTGTGTGGTGTCTCAGAGACCACTATGGGGCACTCTCGTCAGGCTTCCGCGACCACTTTCCCTCATGTTTCCCTATTCACGAAGGGTGATGATAGTGCTAAGACGGTCCCTGTACGGTGTTGTTTCTGACGGACGTGTTTTGGGCCTTTTCGTTCCATTGCCGCCAGCAGTTTTGACAGGATTTCCCCAGGGAGCAAGCATTTCATTGGAAGCGGGTTTTGGCCGAATTGTCTTTCTCAGTGCTGTGTTCGTCGTGTTTCACTCACGGTACCAAAGCCCCTTGATTCCTGTTCCACCTTCCATAAGGCCGTCGTGACTTCAAGGGCTTTCCACTCACACTTTGTTTCTTGGTTCTAAGGGCTGGATCCTCCCCAGGCCCCTACACCCAATGTGGAATCGGGGTCCCCAGTGAAAAGGCTGCTGTTCGCTGGAGGTGTTTCCCTGGACGCTCTGCTTTATTACCAATGAGAAGGGCGGTGAGTCCTCAAAAATCCGGAAGGTTTTCATTCATGCTCCCTTACTCACGAGAGAAGATGATCGTGGCTATTTCCCTGGACTCTGTGGGGTCTTAGAGACCACTATGGGGCACTCTCGTCAGGCTTCCGCGACCACTTTCCCTCATGTTTCCCTATTCACGAAGGGTGATGATAGTGTTAAGACCGTCCCTGTACGGTGTTATTTCTGACGGACGTGTTTTGGGCCTTTTCGTTCCATTGCCGCCAGCAGTTTTGACAGGATTTCCCCAGGGAGCAAACATTTCGTTGGAAGCGAGTTTTGGCCAAATTACTTTCTCAGTTCTGGTGTTCGTCGTGTTTCACTCACGGTACCAAAGCCCCTTGATTCCTGTTCNTCGTGACTTCAAGGGCTTTCCACTCACACTTTGTTTCTTGGTTCTAAGGGCTGGATCCTCCCCAGGCCCCTACACACAATGTGGAATCGGTGTCCCCAGTGAAAAGGCTGCTGTTCCCTGGAGGGGTTTTCCTGGAAGCTCTGCTTTACTACCAATGAGAAGAGCGCTGAGTCCTCGAAAATACTGACCATTTTCATTCATGCTCCCTTACTCACGAGAGATGATGATCGTTGATATTTCCCTGGACTGTGTGGTGTCTCAGAGACCACTATGGGGCACTCTCGTCAGGCTTCCGCGACCACTTTCCCTCATGTTTCCCTATTCACGAAGGGTGATGATAGTGCTAAGACGGTCCCTGTACGGTGTTGTTTCTGACAGATGTGTTTTGGGCCTTTTCGTTCCATTGCCGCCAACAGTTCTGAGAGGATTTCCACAGGGAGCAAACATTTCATTGGAAGCAGGTTTTGGCCGAATTGTCTTTCTCAGTGCTGTGTTCGTCGTGTTTCACTCACGGTACCAAAGCCCCTTGATTCCTGTTCCACCTTCCATAAGGCCGTCGTGACTTCAAGGGCTTTCCCCTCACACTTTGTTTCTTGGTTCTAAGGGCTGGATCCTCCCCAGGCCCCTACACCCAATGTGGAATCGGGGTCCCCAGTGAAAAGGCTGCTGTTCGCTGGAGGTGTTTCCCTGGACGCTCTGCTTTATTACCAATGAGAAGGGCGCTGAGTCCTCGAAAATCCTGAACCTTTTCATTCATGCTCCCTTACTCACGAGAGATGATGATCGTTGATATTTCCCTGGACTGTGTGGGGTCTCAGAGACCACTATGGGGCACTCTCGTCAGGCTTCCGCGACCACTTTCCCTCATGTTTCCCTATTCACGAAGGGTGATGATAGTGCTAAGACGGTCCCTGTACGGTGTTGTTTCTGACGGACGTGTTTTGGGCCTTTTCGTTCCATTGCCGCCAGCAGTTTTGACAGGATTTCCCCAGGGAGCAAGCATTTCGTTGGAAGCGGGTTTTGGCCGAATTGTCTTTCTCAGTGCTGTGTTCGTCGTGTTTCACTCACGGTACCAAAGCCCCTTGATTTCCTGTTCCACCTTCCATAAGGCCGTCGTGACTTCAAGTGCTTTCCCCTCACACTTTGCTTCTTGGTTCTAGTCCTGGATCCTCCCCAGGCCCCTACACCCAATGTGGAATCGGGCTCCCCAGAGACAACGAGAGATGATGTTCGTTGATATTTCCCTGGA
>NW_023237981.1:12841-13013 GCF_002007445.2 Ailuropoda melanoleuca | reverse complement strand
CCTTTTCATTCATGCTCCCTTACTCACGAGAGATGATGATCGTTGATATTTCCCTGGACTGTGTGGGGTCTCAGACACCACTATGGGGCACTCTCGTCAGGGTTCCGCGACCACTTTCCCTCATGATTCCCTATCCACGAAGGGTGATGATAGTGATAAGACGGACCCTGTA
>NW_023237981.1:4057-12479 GCF_002007445.2 Ailuropoda melanoleuca | reverse complement strand
TCGTGACTTCAAGGGCTTTCCACTCACACTTTGTTTCTTGGTTCTAAGGGCTGGATCCTCCCCAGGCCCCTACACCCAATGTGGAATCGGTGTCCCCAGTGAAAAGGCTGCTGTTCGCTGGAGCTGTTTTCCTGGATGCTCTGCCTTATTACCGATGAGAAGGGCGCTGAGTGCTCGAAAATCCTGAACCTTTTCCTTCATGCTCCCTTACTCACGAGAGATGATGATCGTTGATATTTCCCTGGACTGTGTGGTGTCTCAGAGACCACTATGGGGCACTCTCGTCAGGCTTCCGCGACCACTTTCCCTCATGTTTCCCTATTCACGAAGGGTGATGATAGTGCTAAGACGGTCCCTGTACGGTGTTGTTTCTGACGGACGTGTTTTGGGCCTTTTCGTTCCATTGCCGCCAGCAGTTTTGACAGGATTTCCCCAGGGAGCAAGCATTTCGTTGGAAGCGGGTTTTGGCCGAATTGTGTTTCTCAGTGCTGTGTTCGTCGTGTTTCACTCACGGTACCAAAGCCCCTTGATTCCTGTTCCACCTTCCATAAGGCCGTCGTGACTTCAAGGGCTTTCCCCTCACACTTTGTTTCTTGGTTCTAAGGGCTGGATCCTCCCCAGGACACTACACCCAATGTGGAATCGGGGTCTCCAGGGAAAAGGCTGCTGTTCACTGGAGGTGTTTTCCTGGACGCTCTGCTCTATCACAAATGAGAAGGGCGCTGAGTGCTCGAAAACCTGAACCTTTTCCTTCATGCTCCCTTACTCACGAGAGATGATGATCGTTGATATTTCCCTGGACTGTGTGGTGTCTCAGAGACCACTGTGGGGCACTCTCGTCAGGCTTCCGCGACCACTTTCCCTCATGTTTCCCTATTCACGAAGGGTGATGATAGTGCTAAGACGGTCCCTGTACGGTGTTGTTTCTGACGGACGTGTTTTGGGCCTTTTCGTTCCATTGCCGCCAGCAGTTTTGACAGGATTTCCCCAGGGAGCAAGCATTTCGTTGGAAGCGGGTTTTGGCCGAATTGTCTTTCTCAGTGCTGTGTTCGTCGTGTTTCACTCACGGTACCAAAGCACCATGATTCCAGTTCCACCTTCCATAAGGTCGTCGGGTCTTCAAGGGCTTTCCCCTCACACTTTGTTTCTTGGTTCTAAGGGCTGGATCCTCCCCAGGCCCCTACACCCAATGTGGAATCGGGGTCCCCAGTGAAAAGGCTGCTGTTCGCTGGAGGTGTTTCCCTGGACGCTCTGCTTTATTACCAATGAGAAGGGCGCTGAGTCCTCGAAAATCCTGAACCTTTTCATTCATGCTCCCTTACTCACGAGAGATGATGATCGTTGATATTTCCCTGGACTGTGTGGTGTCTCAGAGACCACTGTGGGGCACTCTCGTCAGGCTTCCGCGACCACTTTCCCTCATGTTTCCCTATTCACGAAGGGTGATGATAGTGCTAAGACGGTCCCTGTACGGTGTTGTTTCTGACAGACGAGTTTTGGGCCTTTTCCTTCCATTGCCGCCAGCAGTTTTGACAGGATTTCCCCAGGGAGCAAGCATTTCGTTGGAAGCGGGTTTTGGCCGAATTGTGTTTCTCAGTGCTGTGTTCGTCGTGTTTCACTCACGGTACCAAAGCACCTTGATTCCTGTTCCACCTTCCATAAGGCCGTCGTGACTTCAAGGGCTTTCCGCTCACACATTGTTTCTTTGTTCTAAGGCCTGGATCCTCCCCACGCCCCTACGCCCAAAATGGAATCGGGGTCCCCACGAAAAGGCTGCTCTTCCCTGGAGGTGTTTTCCTAGACGCTCTGCTTTATCACCAATGAGAAGGGCGCTGAGTCCTCGAAAATCCTGAACCTTTTCATTCATGCTCCCTTACTCACGAGAGATGATGATCGTTGATATTTCCCTGGACTGTGTGGTGTCTCAGAGACCACTATGGGGCACTCTCGTCAGGCTTCCGCGACCACTTTCCCTCATGTTTCCCTATTCACGAAGGGTGATGATAGTGCTAAGACGGTCCCTGTACGGTGTTGTTTCTGACGGACGTGTTTTGGGCCTTTTCGTTCCATTGCTGCCAGCAGTTTTGACAGGATTTCCCCAGGGAGCAAACATTTCATTGGAAGAGAGTTTTGGCCGAATTGTCTTTCTCAGTGCTGTGTGCGTCGTGTTTCACTCACGGTAACCCAGTGCTGTGTTCGTGGTGTTTCACTCATGGTACCAAAGCACCTTGATTCCTGTTCCACCTTCCATAAGGCCGTCGTGACTTCAAGGGCTTTCCCCTCACACTTTGTTTCTTGGTTCTAAGGGCTGGATCCTCCCCAGGCCCCTACACCCAATGTGGAATCGGGGTCCCCAGTGAAAAGGCTGCTGTTCGCTGGAGGTGTTTTCCTGGACGCTCTGCTTTATTACCGATGAGAAGGGCGCTGAGTGCTCGAATATCCTGAACCTTTTCCTTCATGCTCCCTTACTCACAAGAGATGTTGATCGTTGATATTTCCCTGGACTGTGTGGTGTCTCAGAGACCACTATGGGGCACTCTCGTCAGGCTTCCGCGACCACTTTCCCTCATGTTTCCCTATTCACGAAGGGTGATGATAGTGCTAAGACGGTCCCTGTACGGTGTTGTTTCTGACGGACGTGTTTTGGGCCTTTTCGTTCCATTGCCGCCAGCAGTTTTGACAGGATTTCCCCAGGGAGCAAGCATTTCGTTGGAAGCGGGTTTTGGCCGAATTGTGTTTCTCAGTGCTGTGTTCGTCGTGTTTCACTCACGGTACCAAAGCCCCTTGATTCCTGTTCCACCTTCCATAAGGCCGTCGTGACTTCAAGGGCTTTCCCCTCACACTTTGTTTCTTGGTTCTAAGGGCTGGATCCTCCCCAGGCCCCTACACCCAATGTGGAATCGGGGTCCCCAGTGAAAATGCTGCTGTTCGCTGGAGGTGTTCTCATGGACGCTCTGCTTTATCACCAATGAGAAGGGCGCTGAGTGCTCAAAATTCTTGAACCTTTTCATTCATGCTCCCTTACTCACGAGAGATGATGATCGTTGATATTTCCCTAGATGGTGTGGTGTCTCAGAGACCACTGTGGGGCACTCTCGTCAGGCTTCCGCGACCACTTTCCCTCATGTTTCCCTATTCACGAAGGGTGATGATAGTGCTAAGACGGTCCCTGTACGGTGTTGTTTCTGACGGACGTGTTTTGGGCCTTTTCGTTCCATTGCCGCCAGCAGTTTTGACAGGATTTCCCCAGGGAGCAAACATTTCGTTGGAAGAAGGTTTTGGCCGAATTGTCTTTCTCAGTGCTGTGTGCGTCGTGTTTCACTCACCGAACCAAAGCACCTTGATTCCTGTTCCACCTTCCATAAGGCCGTCGTGACTTCAAGGGCTTTCCCCTCACACTTTGTTTCTTGGTTCTAAGGGCTGGATCCTCCCCAGGCCCCTACACCCAATGTGGAATCGGGGTCCCCAGTGAAAAGGCTGCTGTTCGCTGGAGGTGTTTCCCTGGACGCTCTGCTTTATTACCAATGAGAAGGGCGCTGAGTCCTCGAAAATCCTGAACCTTTTCATTCATGCTCCCTTACTCACGAGAGATGATGATCGTTGATATTTCCCTGGACTGTGTGGTGTCTCAGAGACCACTATGGGGCACTCTCGTCAGGCTTCCGCGACCACATTCCCTCATGTATCCCTATTCATGAAGGGTGATGATGGTGCTACCACGGTCCCTATACGGTGTTGTTTCTGACGGACGTGTTTTGGGCCTTTTCGTTCCATTGCCGCCAGCAGTTTTGACAGGATTTCCCCAGGGAGCAAACATTTCGTTGGAAGCGGGTTTTGGCCGAATTGTCTTTCTCAGTGCTGTGTTCGTCGTGTTTCACTCACGGTACCAAAGCACCTTGATTCCTGTTCCACCTTCCATAAGGCCGTCGTGACTTCAAGGGCTTTCCCCTCACACTTTGTTTCTTGGTTCTAAGGGCTGGATCCTCCCCAGGCCCCTACACCCAATGTGGAATCGGGGTCCCCAGTGAAAAGGCTGCTGTTCGCTGGAGGTGTTTTCCTGGACGCTCTGCTTTATTACCAATGAGAAGGGCGCTGAGTCCTCGAAAATCCTGAACCTTTTCATTCATGCTCCCTTACTCACGAGAGATGATGATCGTTGATATTTCCCTGGACTGTGTGGGGTCTCAGAGACCACTATGGGGCACTCTCGTCAGGCTTCCGCGACCACTTTCCCTCATGTTTCCCTATTCACGAAGGGTGATGATAGTGCTAAGACGGTCCCTGTACGGTGTTGTTTCTGACGGATGTGTGTTGGTCCTTTTCGTTCCATTGCCGCCAGGAGTTTGACAGGATTTCCCAAGGGAGCAAACTTTTCGTTGTAATAGGGTTTTGGCCGAATTGTCTTTCTCAGTGCTGTGTTCGTCGTGTTTCACTCACGGTACCAAAGCACCTTGATTCCTGTTCCACCTTCCATAAGGCCGTCGTGACTTCAAGGGCTTTCCCCTCACACTTTGTTTCTTGGTTCTAAGGGCTGGATCCTCCACAAGTCCCTACACCCAATGTGGAATCGGGGTCCCCAGTGAAAAGGCTGCTGTTCGCTGGAGGTGTTTTCCTAGACGCTCTGCATTATTACCAATGAGAAGGGCAGTGAGTTCTCGAAATTCCTTAGCCCTTTCATTCATGCTCCCTTACTCACGAGAGATGATGATCGTTGATATTTCCCTGGACTGTGTGGGGTCTCAGAGACCACTATGGGGCACTCTCGTCAGGCTTCCGCGACCACTTTCCCTCATGTTTCCCTATTCACGAAGGGTGATTATAGTGCTAAGACGGTCCCTGTACGGTGTTGTTTCTGACAGACGTGTTATGGGACTTTTCGTTCCATTGCCGCCAGCAGTTTTGACAGGATTTCCCTAGGGAGCAAACATTTCGTTGGAAGCGGGTTTTGGCCGAATTTTCTTTCTCAGTGCCTTGTTCGTCGTGTTTCACTCACGGTACCAAAGCCCCTTGATTCCTGTTCCACCTTCCATAAGGCCGTCGTGACTTCAAGGGCTTTCCCCTCACACTTTGTTTCTTGGTTCTAAGGGCTGGATCCTCCCCAGGCCCCTACACCCAATGTGGAATCGGGGTCCCCAGTGAAAAGGCTGCTGTTCGCTGGAGGTGTTTCCCTGGACGCTCTGCTTTATTACCAATGAGAAGGGCGCTGAGTCCTCGAAAATCCTGAACCTTTTCATTCATGCTCCCTTACTCACGAGAGATGATGATCGTTGATATTTCCCTGGACTGTGTGGGGTCTCAGAGACCACTATGGGGCACTCTCGTCAGGCTTCCGCGACCACTTTCCCTCATGTTTCCCTATTCACGAAGGGTGATGATAGTGCTAAGACGGTCCCTGTACGGTGTTGTTTCTGACGGACGTGTTTTGGGCCTTTTCGTTCCATTGCCGCCAGCAGTTTTGACAGGATTTCCCCAGGGAGCAAGCATTTCGTTGGAAGCGGGTTTTGGCCGAATTGTCTTTCTCAGTGCTGTGTTCGTCGTGTTTCACTCACGGTACCAAAGCCCCTTGATTCCTGTTCCACCTTCCATAAGGCCGTCGTGACTTCAAGGGCTTTCCGCTCACACATTGTTTCTTGGTTTTAAGGGCTGGATCCTCCCCACGCCCCTACGCCCAAAGTGGAATCGGGGTCCCAGGGAAAAGGCTGCTCTTCCCTGGAGGTGTTTTCCTAGACGCTCTGCTTTATCACCAATGTGAAGGGCGCTGAGTCCTCGAAAATCCTGAACCTTTTCATTCATGCTCCCTTACTCACGAGAGATGATGATCGTTGATATTTCCCTGGACTGTGTGGGGTCTCAGAGACCACTATGGGGCACTCTCGTCAGGCTTCCGCGACCACTTTCCCTCATGTTTCCCTATTCACGAAGGGTGATGATAGTGCTAAGACGGTCCCTGTACGGTGTTGTTTCTGACGGACGTGTTTTGGGCCTTTTCGTTCCATTGCCGCCAGCAGTTTTGACAGGATTTCCCCAGGGAGCAAGCATTTCGTTGGAAGCGGGTTTTGGCCGAATTGTGTTTCTCAGTGCTGTGTTCGTCGTGTTTCACTCACGGTACCAAAGCCCCTTGATTCCTGTTCCACCTTCCATAAGGCCGTCGTGACTTCAAGGGCTTTCCCCTCACACTTTGTTTCTTGGTTCTAAGGGCTGGATCCTCCCCAGGCCCCTACACCCAATGTGGAATCGGGGTTCCCAGTGAAAAGGCTGCTGTTCGCTGGAGGTGTTTTCCTGGACGCTCTGCTTTATTGCCGATGAGAAGGGCGCTGAGTGCTCAAAAATCCTGAACCTTTTCATTCATGCTCCCTTACTCACGAGAGATGATGATCGTTGATATTTCCCTGGACTGTGTGGGGTCTCAGAGACCACTATGGGGCACTCTCGTCAGGCTTCCGCGACCACTTTCCCTCATGTTTCCCTATTCACGAAGGGTGATGATAGTGCTAAGACGGTCCCTGTACGGTGTTGTTTCTGACGGACGTGTTTTGGGCCTTTTCGTTCCATTGCCGCCAGCAGTTTTGACAGGATTTCCCCAGGGAGCAAGCATTTCGTTGGAAGCGGGTTTTGGCCGAATTGTCTTTCTCAGTGCTGTGTTCGTCGTGTTTCACTCACGGTACCAAAGCCCCTTGATTCCTGTTCCACCTTCCATAAGGCCGTCTTGACTTCAAGGGCTTTCCCCACACACTTTGTTTCTTGGTTCTAAGGGCTGGAACCTCACCACGCCCCTACACCCAATGTGGAATCGGGGTCCCCAGTGAAAAGGCTGCTGTTCGCTGGAGGTGTTTTCCTGGACGCTCTGCTTTATTACCAATGAGAAGGGCGCTGAGTCCTCGAAAATCCTGAACCTTTTCATTCATGCTCCCTTACTCACGAGAGATGATGATCATTGATATTTCCCTGGACTGTGTGGTGTCTCCTAGACCACTATGGGGCACTCTCGCCAGGCTTCCGCGACCACTTTCCCTCATGTTTCCCTATTCACGAAGGGTGATGATAGTGCTAAGACGGTCCCTGTACGGTGTTGTTTCTGACGGACGTGTTTTGGGCCTTTTCGTTCCATTGCCGCCAGCAGTTTTGACAGGATTTCCCCAGGGAGCAAGCATTTCGTTGGAAGCGGGTTTTGGCCGAATTGTCTTTCTCAGTGCTGTGTTCGTCGTGTTTCACTCACGGTACCAAAGCCCCTTGATTCCTGTTCCACCTTCCATAAGGCCGTCGTGACTTCAAGTGCTTTCCCCTCACACTTTGCCTCTTGGTTCTAAGAGCTGGATCCTCCCCAGGCCCCTACACCCAATGTGGAATCGGGGTCCCCAGTGAAAAGGCTGCTGTTCGCTGGAGGTGTTTTCCTGGACGCTCTGCTTTATTACCAATGAGAAGGGCGCTGAGTCCTCGAAAATCCTGAACCTTTTCATTCATGCTCCCTTACTCATGAGAGATGATGATCGTTTATATTTCCCTGGACTGTGTGGTGTCTCAGAGACCACTATGGGGCACTCTGGGCAGGCTTCCGCGACCACTTTCTCTCATGTTTCCCTCTTCATGAAGGGTGATGATGGTGCTAAGACGGTCTCTGTATGGTGTTGTTTCTGACGGACGTGTGTTGGGCCTTTTCGTTCCATTGCCGCCAGCAGTTTTGACAGGATTTCCCCAGGGAGCAAGCATTTCGTTGGAAGCGGGTTTTGGCCGAATTGTGTTTCTCAGTGCTGTGTTCGTCGTGTTTCACTCACGGTACCAAAGCACCTTGATTCCTGTTCCACCTTCCATAAGGCCGTCGTGACTTCAAGGGCTTTCCCCTCACACTTTGTTTCTTGGTTCTAAGGGCTGGATCCTCCTCAGGCCCCTACACCAAATGTGGAATCGGGGTCCCCAGTGAAAAGGCTGCTGTTCGCTGGAGGTTTTCTCATGGACGCTCTGCTTTATTACCAATGAGAAGGGCACTGTGTGGTCGAAAATACTGGACCTTTTCATTCATGCTCCCTTACTCACGAGAGATGATGATCGTTGATATTTCCCTGGACTGTGTGGTGTCTCAGAGACCACTGTGGGGCACTCTCGTCAGGCTTCCGCGACCACTTTCCCTCATGTTTCCCTATTCACGAAGGGTGATGATAGTGCTAAGACGGTCCCTGTACGGTGTTGTTTCTGACGGACGTGTTTTGGGCCTTTTCGTTCCATTGCCGCCAGCAGTTTTGACAGGATTTCCCCAGGGAGCAAACATTTCGTTGGAAGCGGGTTTTGGCCGAATTGTCTTTCTCAGTGCTGTGTTCGTCGTGTTTCACTCACGGTACCAAAGCACCTTGATTCCTGTTCCACCTTCCATAAGGCCGTCGTGACTTCAAGGGCTTTCCCCTTACACATTGTTTCTTAGTTCTAAGGG
>NW_023237981.1:896-3813 GCF_002007445.2 Ailuropoda melanoleuca | reverse complement strand
TCTTAGTTCTAAGGGCTGGATCCTCCCCACGCCCCTACACCCAGTGTGGAATCGGGGTCCCCAGGGAAAAGGCTGCTCTTCCCTGGAGGTGTTTTCCTTGACGCTCTGCTTTATCATCAATGAGAAGGGCGCTGAGTGCTCGAAAATCCTGAACCTTTTCATTCATGCTCCCTTACTCACGAGAGATGATGATCGTTGATATTTCCCTGGACTGTGTGGTGTCTCAGAGACCACTATGGGGCACTCTCGTCAGGCTTCCGCGACCACTTTCCCTCATGTTTCCCTATTCACGAAGGGTGATGATAGTGCTAAGACGGTCCCTGTACGGTGTTGTTTCTGACGGACGTGTTTTGGGCCTTTTCGTTCCATTGCCGCCAGCAGTTTTGACAGGATTTCCCCAGGGAGCAAGCATTTCATTGGAAGCGGGTTTTGGCCGAATTGTGTTTCTCAGTGCTGTGTTCGTCGTGTTTCACTCACGGTACCAAAGCACCTTGATTCCTGTTCCACCTTCCATAAGGCCGTCGTGACTTCAAGGGCTTTCCCCTCACACTTTGTTTCTTGGTTCTAAGGGCTGGATCCTCCCCAGGCCCCTACACCCAATGTGGAATCGGGGTCCCCAGTGAAAAGGCTGCTGTTCGCTGGAGGTGTTTCCCTGGACGCTCTGCTTTATTACCAATGAGAAGGGCGCTGAGTCCTCGAAAACCCTGAACCTTTTCATTCATGCTCCCTTACTCACGAGAGATGATGATCGTTGATATTTCCTGGACTCTGTGGTGTCTCAGACGACCACTATGTGGCACTCTCGTCAGGCTTCCGCGACCACTTTCCCTCATGTTTCCCTATTCACGAAGGGTGATGATAGTGCTAAGACGGTCCCTGTACGGTGTTGTTTCTGACGGACGTGTTTTGGGCCTTTTCGTTCCATTGCCGCCAGCAGTTTTGACAGGATTTCCCCAGGGAGCAAGCATTTCGTTGGAAGCGGGTTTTGGCCGAATTGTGTTTCTCAGTGCTGTGTTCGTCGTGTTTCACTCACGGTACCAAAGCACCTTGATTCCTGTTCCACCTTCCATAAGGCCATTGTGAATTCAAGGGCTTTCCACTCACACTTTGTTTCTTGGTTCTAAGAGCTGGATCCTCCCCAGGCCCCTACACCCAATGTGGAATCGGGGTCCCCAGTGAAAAGGCTGCTGTTCGCTGGAGGTGTTTCCCTGGACGCTCTGCTTTATTACCAATGAGAAGGGCGCTGAGTCCTCGAAAATCCTGAACCTTTTCATTCATGCTCCCTTACTCACGAGAGATGATGATCGTTGATATTTCCCTGGACTGTGTGGTGTCTCAGAGACCACTATGGGGCACTCTCGTCAGGGTTCCGCGACCACTTTCCCTCATGTTTCCCTATTCACGAAGGGTGATGATAGTGCTAAGACTGTCCCTGTACGGAGTTGTTTCTGACGGACGTGTTTTGGGCCTATTCGTTCCATTGACGCCAACAGTTTGACAGAATTTCACCAGGGAGCAAACATTTCGTTGCAAGCGGGTTTTGGCCGGACTGTCTTTCTCAGTGCTCTGTGCGTCGTCTTTCACTCACGGGACCAAAGCTCCTTGATTACTGTTCCACCTTCCATAGGCCGTCGTGAATTCAAGGGCTTTCCCCTCACACTTTGCTTCTTGGTTCTAAGGGCTGGATCCTCCCCAGGCCCCTACACCCAATGTGGAAGTGGGGTCCCCAGTGAAATGGCTGCTGTTCGCTGGAGGTGTTTTCCTGGACGCTCTGCTTTATTACCGAAGACTAGGGCGCTGAGTCCTCGAAAATCCTGAACCTTTTCATTCATGCTCCCTTACTCACGAGAGATGATGATCGTTGATATTTCCCTGGACTGAGTGGTGTCTCAGAGAGAATTATGGGGCACTCTCTTCAGGCTTCCGCGACCACTTTCCCTCATGTTTCCCTATTCACGAAGGGTGATGATAGTGCTAAGACGGTCCCTGTACGGTGTTGTTTCTGACGGATGTGTGTTGGGCCTTTTCGTTTCATTGCCGCCAGCAGTTTTGACAGGATTTCCCCAGAGAGCAAGCATTTCGTTGGAGGCGGGTTTAGGCAGAATTGTCTTTCTCAGTGCTGTGTTCGTCGTGTTTCACTCACGGTACCAAAGCACCTTGATTCCTGTTCCACCTTCCATAAGGCCGTCGTGACTTCAAGGGCTTTCCCCTCACACTTTGTTTCTTGGTTCTAAGGGCTGGATCCTCCCCAGGCCCCTGCAAACAATGTGGAATCGGGGTCCCAAGTTAAAAGGTTGCTGTTCGCTGGAGGTGTTTTCCTGGACGCTCTGCTTTATTACCGATGAGAAGGGCGCTGACTGCTCGAAAATCCTGAAATTTTTCATTCATGCTCCCTTACTCACGAGAGATGATGATTGTTGATATTTCCCTGGACTGTGTGGTGTCTCAGAGACCACTATGGGGCACTCCCGTCAGGCTTCCGCGACCACTTTCCCTCATGTTTCCCTTTTCACGAAGGGTGATGATAGTGCTAAGACGGTCCCTGTACGGTGTTGTTTCTGACGGACGTGTTTTGGGCCTTTTCGTTCCATTGCCGCCAGCAGTTTTGACAGGATTTACCCAGGGAGCAAGCATTTCGTTGGAAGCGGGTTTTGGCCGAATTGTGTTTCTCAGTGCTGTGTTCGTCGTGTTTCACTCACGGTACCAAAGCACCTTGATTCCTGTTCCACCTTCCATAAGGCCGTCGTGACTTCAAGGGCTTTCCACTCACACATTGTTTCTTGGTCTAAGGGCTGGATCCTCCCTACGCCCCTACGCCCAAAGTGGAATCAGGGTCCCCAGGGAAAAGGCTGCTGTTCACTGGAGGTGTTTTCCTGGACGCTCTGATTTATTACCAATGACAAGGGCGCTGAGTGCT
>NW_023237981.1:252-864 GCF_002007445.2 Ailuropoda melanoleuca | reverse complement strand
CCTTTTCATTCATGCTCCCTTACTCACGAGAGATGATGATCGTTGATATTTCCCTGGACTGTGTGGTGTCTCAGAGACCACTGTGGGGCACTCTCGTCAGGCTTCCGCGACCAATTTCCCTCATGTTTCCCTATTCACGAATGGTGATGATAGTGCTAAGACGGTCCCTGTACGGTGTTGTGACTGACGGACGTGTTTTGTGCCTTTTGATAGATTGCCAACAAGCAGTTTTGACAGGATTTCCCCAGGGAGCAAGCATTTCGTTGGAAGCGGGTTTTGGCCGAATTGTCTTTCTCAGTGCTGTGTTCGTCGTGTTTCACTCACGGTACCAAAGCACCTTGATTCCTGTTCCACCTTCCATAAGGCCGTCGTGACTTCAACGGCTTTCCCCTCACACTTTGCTTCTTGGTTCTTAGGGCTGGATCGTCCACAAGTCCCTACACCCAATGTGGAATCGGGGTCCCCAGTGAAAAGGCTGCTGTTCGCTGGAGGTGTTTTCCTGGACGCTCTGCATTATTACCAATGAGAAGGGCGCTGAGTGCTCGAAAATCCTGAACCTTTTCATTCATGCTCCCTTACTCACGAGAGATGATGATCGTTGATATTTCCCTG
>NW_023237981.1:0-201 GCF_002007445.2 Ailuropoda melanoleuca | reverse complement strand
CGTCAGGCTTCCGCGACCACTTTCCCTCATGTTTCCCTATTCACGAAGGGTGATGATAGTGCTAAGACGGTCCCTGTACGGTGTTGTGACTGACGGTCGTGTTTTGTGCCTTTTTGATAGATTGCCAACACCAGTTTTGACAGGATTTCCCAGGGAGCAAACATTTCGTTGGAAGCGGGTTTTGGCCGAATTGTCTTTCTC
>NW_023237980.1:0-1127 GCF_002007445.2 Ailuropoda melanoleuca | reverse complement strand
GGTGCACAGCATCCTTTAATAATATATTTTTGTGCTTGCTCTTTAAAACATACTCAAAAAGAGTGTAGTATATACATTTTAGGGAATTCCAAGACCTAACAACTATTATTCACAAATCTAAATTTAAGAAGCCTCCATATTGGAATGATTAGGACTCCCACAGGTATTTTGGGGGTCCCACTTCTAAGTATATAAGATTGAACTTCCCCGCATACCTTAAAGTTCGATGTGGCCATGTCACTTGCCCGGCCATCGGAGTATGAGCAGAAGTAACCCACAGCACTGTTTAGAAGCCTGAGAGCCATGGAGTAATTCACCCCTATCTGCTCTTCCACGATACAGTTTGTGCAAACACCTGTCAAGATAAACATTCTGTGTCTGAATCCCTGGCTTAGGAAAACTAGCGGCCCCTCCAGGTCTGGGGTGGTTATGTAGCATGGGAAATAAAACACGTTGTGACGTATCACTAAGTTTGGTAACGGAGCAGGTTATGACTTCAGCCTAACTAGTTTATCCAGACTCGTGTACCAACCAAGACCAAGTTCTCATGCTGATCCTGTGATTTTGCTGTGAGAGACACTGCTATTCAATTACTATCCAAAAAAGGAAACATTAAGATCAGCTAGGAGGCTCTTTTTACAAAATTAGGTTTAAAAAACTCTTTGAGGACCAGAAGCATGAAAGATGAGAGCTGTGGGAAATATAATTCTGCTATATCCAAGACAACAAGATTTGGTGATTTTTTTCAATGTGATCACTGAGAACAGAATATGATTACTTATACTCTAGTATGGGTAACAAAAGAAGAAATTAGTGCCACATTGGCTACATGAGATGTAGAAGGGATTTGATGCACAGACACACCCACACACACAGTTGTGTTTGTACTATCATGTGTTGCAGGCAGTTTTATTAACATATATATAAATAGAACATATATTGAAAAGTGGGCATTTATGAAAATAATCATCTTGCTCGTGGTATAGTCACAGATTGAAACCTACTGTATACTTTTCCCTGATTTTCCCCTGCTCTTAATATTGAGTAAATGGAATCGCATTGCATATATTTTTCTCTGCCTGTTTCTTTAGCACAACATTCTTTGTCAGCTTTACCTATTTTTTTTT
>NW_023237979.1:0-1127 GCF_002007445.2 Ailuropoda melanoleuca | reverse complement strand
CTTATAAGGTGGCTTTATCCAAAGTTGGTTTATCATTTTCCCAAATGCCCACAGGAGAAAAAGTTAAGAGAAACTTCAAAATTTCACTATATACAGAAACCATCCATATTTTTAAAAGGCAACAAATGAGTTTATGTTTTAGGAAGGTCCCACCCTGAAAAACAGCTGTTGCTAAATGCTTGGAATTTTCACTAGCTTAGTCATAGAGGCAGTGGTTGGGTCAGGTTAATTCTCTGTTAGTGGTAAGGTTTGCCTTTATTTAAGGATGAGTGCCAGTCAATACCTACAGGAAAAACCACTTGACCACTAACTTCAGACATGCTTTCATCAGAGAAACATAAAACCTCGAAATACCATTTTTTAACTTGAAAATTTTTTCCCATCTAAATTCTAGCTGTTATTTGGATTGGAAGTAATGGCAAATAAGTTTAAGATTAGACA
Organism: Ailuropoda melanoleuca; assembly: GCF_002007445.2. Classification (NCBI taxonomy): domain Eukaryota; kingdom Metazoa; phylum Chordata; class Mammalia; order Carnivora; family Ursidae; genus Ailuropoda; species Ailuropoda melanoleuca. The sequence goes on along the minus strand of NW_023237979.1, from coordinate 686 downwards.
TAAAAATGGACATAATAGAACACTTCACATCTGATAGAAAGCTGTACCTACTTACCATTAACTTGAACTGAAGAGGCATTTATGGGTAAGGCTCTTGTGTTCCTTATCTTCTGATTTAAGATGCTTAGGACTTTCTTCTTTATTAAGGCCCTTTGCTCAGTAGAGGGGAACTGGAACACCATAATGATATCTGCTTTCACACCATCTTCCTCTGGACTACAAACATACAAGAGGAAGGTGTTTATTCAAAGAATACATCAGGTCTTATACTCTTCCTGGATTTAATGCTCCTGAATTATGCCTTACTTGCTAAAAGTGTTGAGGACTAATCTTCTTATGTTGACATTCATCTATGTTGCTGTCTGACCCAAGATCATTTCTTATGTTCCCTTCCATCATGTTTTGATTAAATTTTCCCCATTAATTTGAAGTCTTGTTATAGCAGTTGGGTAAGACTCAGATATCAAAAAAAATTTCATCAAAATCGTAAAGTCTGAGGATGGGAAGACACTTTAGTGGTCTCTTTGGCCAATCACTCATGTATCTGATACCTACATCACCTCTAAGCATCCATGGTCCTCCAACCGTAGTGCGGTAATTAAAATGATGGGAAATTTACTTCCCTCCAGAGGCTGTTTCTCTTTGGTCAGCTCTGACTTTAAGAGAATTCTTTATTTCGAGTTGAA
>NW_023237978.1:0-1127 GCF_002007445.2 Ailuropoda melanoleuca | reverse complement strand
CACCTACGTAGCCATCCTGTCCCGTGAGCGCTTTGAGAAATGACCTCTCTGGGTCCTGATCAGGCCAGACCACAGGTTTCCAGAGGGTGGTCTGTGTCCATCCATTGTAAAATATTAGAAACAAGATGTATAAATTAAGAGCCATCTTGTAAAAACACAGAAACGTCCATAGAGCGAATGCCCAACCGTGGTGGCTGTATTGATTCTTATGAATATTTTATAAAATATTCCATGTCAGCATTCATATTCATTTTATGAATTAATGAAATATTCTTATCATCATATCATTATAACTGTGATCATTACTAATATCACATATCCATTAACATAATTAATTATAATATTGTATTAATATTTAATATGGATTTTTTGCTATTTAATATTAATATTCTTGTGGGTCTTCATTCTTTGGGAATGATAGTCCCTTACACAATAAATACCACACGGTAAGTGTTATGGAAATGCCCGTACTCTTTATCCTTTGTCTTGCAGGTAATGGGAAACACCTTGCAGGGGTTAAGACCATGGACTCGAGCCAGATATACAGACTTTCTGACCTTGGGCAAGTTATATAAACGTTTGTACCTTCATTTCCTTATCTGTCGATTGGGTCTGAAATGTTACCAATCGTATGGAGATGGAACGGAGTATAATTAGCTTAATTATATATAACATTTCAATGGCATGACACACAGTAAAGTGCTGGACACGTATTGCTATTATCATTTGATGGCTTCTTCTTCAACTGCAGATACTCCCTGTGACTCAACCCCGCTGCCCCGTGAGCCCACCCGCTGCCATCTTCCCAGTTGCTCCAACTGGAGAGGTTACTGGTGATTCGGGCTTAAAGAAAAGGAGGACAGTGTGTCCTCATTTTTTTTTCCTGCTGTGCAAACTCAGAGACAATATCCTCATAGCTGGGTCAGCCCGACCCTGAGTACTGGAATTACTGGACTCAGACAAGACCCGTCGGTTGCTTTAAAAGTGCGTGGAGAGGGGGCGCCTGGGTGGCTCAGTTGTTAAGCGTCTGCCTTCAGCTCAGGGCGTGATCCCAGAGTTCTGGGATCGAGCCCCATATCAGGCTTCTCCACTAGGAGCCTGCTTCTTCCTCTCCCACTCTCCCTGCT
>NW_023237977.1:0-1127 GCF_002007445.2 Ailuropoda melanoleuca | reverse complement strand
TAACAGAGTAAATTACCATTACAAGTTTGTAGAATTTATTTCAATGCTTTCCCAGTGCAATCTGCGTGCCCTCAGTTGTATCTGTGTAGGACCAAGTCTTCAGATGTACCTGCCAATGAATGTGCAAGATTAATTGACATTATTTACAAATGAGAGGGGTCTGGGAGGCCAGTGAAATCATAGAAATTTACAAGCGAAAAGCTGTGCATTTCTATTCCAGTATATTTACTTTTTAATTTGGGGGGGTTGCAGAGGGAAAGGGAGAGAGAGAATCTCAAGCAGGCTCCACACCCAGCATGGAGGCTGACTTGGGGTTCGACCTCACAACCCTGAGATCATGACCTGAGCAGAAATCAAGAGTTAGACTCTTAACCACTTGAGCCACCCAGGCACCCCATATTCACTTACTTTTTGTAAAAGTTTTGGCAAATCCTCTCTTTCTATGTGTAGCATCTTGTATCTTCCAATGATGATTGCAATAATATTTGTCACCCCCCACGTTTTTCCAAAAACCTCTACTTCTCCATCAACAAGTGGGGTCTAATTTCCTCCTTCTTGAATCTGGGCAGTCTTGTGACTTGCTGCAACCAATAGAATGTGTCTGAAACAAAGCTGTGCGACTTTCAAGAATAGGCCATAAAAGGTGATACAGCTTCTATTTGATCTTTGACACTCTGAACTGCTGTGTGAGAGGTCCCAGTATCCTGCAGCTGTTCTGCTGCAGAGGAAGCCAGAAGCCATACAGAGAGAGGACACATGTAGGTGTTCTAGCCCGCAGCCCAGCTCAGGTCCCAGCTGTAGCCAGCATCAACCCCCAGGCATGTGAAGAAGGTGCCACCAGATCCCATTCTCCACATTTGTGAGTCTCCCCAGGTGAGGTTGTAGACCATGTGGAGTAGAGACAAGACTTCTCTGCTGTGCCTTGTCCCAAATCCTTATCCAAACAATCTATGGGCATAATCAAATGGTTTTTATTATTTTGAGATTGGTTAATGCAGAAATAGTAACCTGGCATCTCAGTTTTCTCATGTATAAAATGAAGATAATTTCACTCACTTCCTTATAAGCAGTAAAGCTTATATGAGTGTGTTAAATTTTTATTTTATACCACAAAAGCTAAAAAAAAA
>NW_023237976.1:0-1127 GCF_002007445.2 Ailuropoda melanoleuca | reverse complement strand
TAGTACCTCTGGGGGAAAGATCATGTGTGGTTTTTGTTTGTTTTGTTTGTCCATCTGTTTGTTGACGTGCCACATTGTTTATCTGTGTTTTCTACTTCTTAAAAATCATAAGTCTCTGTTATTCAAGCAATACATTAACAATAAATAAGAAAACTGTGGAAGACTGTTTTTGTTTACTTAAGAGTTGGGCTTTAATCTACAGTGGTTCTAAAGTAATAAGATGCAAACAACAACAGCAACAACAGCAAAATATGTCCAGAAGTGATAAGAAAAGGGAAAAATAAGTCTGAGTGAATAAACCCAAGTAAGAAGTATTGGTGTAAATGTGAAGGACTCAGCTTTAGAGAGATCCTAAAAGGCTAACAGTTACATAGGCAAGACACATTTTTAGGTAGGAGGTGGGCAGGTAGGAAAGGAGAAAAAGATGGACAAATATATACTTACTTGAATTATATGTAACTGATTCTTGATCATCCATGAGTAGGTTATTAAGGTCATGTGTTCCCTAAGAAATGGAGTCCATGTGAAAAAGTAATTTTGAATAATTAATTTTTGTAGTCAGCAATACTGTGAATGTACTTAATGCTGGTGTTCAGTTTTTTTCTCTTACTGAGAGAAGATTAGCATAGGAAAATATAGGGGCTCTGTTTTTATAGCACATGTAATATGCTAATATCTCTCCAGGAGTAAAGGATCTTTATCTTTAGAAATCCCACAGCTCTCCCTTTCCAAAATTGCATCTACCAGATCTGTGGGATACACTTTAAGTATAGCAAGAAGAACGTAATGTGAACCTACATTACTAAGTTTGTTGCCATCTGATGCCAGTAAGTGAGGCTGATTTAATTAGTAGCATTGCCTGCTTTTTCTAGTTGTTTTTGATTTTCATTTGGTTTTTGCTTTATTTAATATTATGCTTGATTAATCCATCAAATAACCATATAACAGTTAAAATATATTGAGTGTTTAATATGTACCGTGTGTTGTCTCGGTTAAAACCAATTCTTGGTTACTTTGAGAAGTGAATCGTTATTATCCCCATTTTACTGATAATGAACAAGGGCGTGGAGAAGTCAAGTTTCCTCTTCATGTTCTGCTGCTGATCAGTAGGAAAGTTGGTCCTTGAA
>NW_023237975.1:0-532 GCF_002007445.2 Ailuropoda melanoleuca | reverse complement strand
TTGAGAAGTTCTTTGTAGATCTTGGATACCAGTCTTTTATCTGTAGCATCATTTGCAAATGTATTCTCTCATTCCGTGGGCTGCCTCTTAGTTTTTTTGACTGTTCCCTTGGCTGTGCAGAAGGNTTTCCTTGGCTGTGCAGAAGCTCTTTATCCTGATAAAGTCCCATAAGTTCATTTTATCTTTTATTTCTCTTGCCTTTGGAGATGTGTCGTGAAAAAGGTTGCTCTGGCCGATGTCATAGAAGTTGTTGCCTATGTTCTCCTCTAGAATTTTGATGGATTCCTGTCTCACATTGAGGTCTTTCATCCATTTGGAGTTTATTTTTGTGTATGGTGTGAGAGAGTGGTCAAGTTTCATTCTTTTGCATGTAGCTGTCCAATTTTCCCAGCACCATTTATTGAAGAGACTGCCTTTTTTCCACCGGAAGTTTTTTCCTGCTTTATCAAAGACTAGTTGCACAAAGAGCCGAGGGTCCATTTCTGGGTTCTCTATTCTGTTCCATTGGTCTATGTGTCTGTTTTCGTGCCAG
>NW_023237974.1:0-1127 GCF_002007445.2 Ailuropoda melanoleuca | reverse complement strand
TTTTTTTTTTTACATAATTCTGTCCTTTGTACAAATCTAGTTTGCCAATCCAGGCACTACTGCTAGAGATTATCAGACTGTTTCAATGCAGAATTCAATCTCCTGAGCCATTACCAATAGAACCAGAGCTCTCCATCAAATTTCTTGACAGCATTACCTGGGCCAAACAAAATGTATGTACAGACTCAATCCTGCCCACAGGCAACCAGCATGTAACCTTTACTTCAGATCCATTCAACATCTATAAAAGCTATGAAGAAGGATGCTGTTTCCTCCCCATCACCTCTAATGAACTTCACTGCAAATCCACAGGTGAAACCAGGGGAAGCTGGGGAATTGCACTAGTGTGAGTTTATTAAATATGTTAATTTGTTTATGTCAGAGTGATATATTTATTATTCTAAAACTAACATGATTAGCCCTCAATAAGGGTGACATGTGTCAATAGAGGGAATGCCAAATTAAGAATTGATGAGTTAAAAGAAAAACAATTAAGAATGCAGTCAATTGATCTGATTTGCACAGGAACTCTGACCAATGAAGATGGAAAGCAAGGGGCATTAATGGTAAGGCAAGCTCCCATAGCAGCACTTCTTACCTGTCTGATTGCAGATCTGATTACAAATCCCCTGACTGATAGACACCACCATTCTGTTAGAGGAATGCATCATGCCTTAGCCTGTGGGGAAGAGAGATTTGATTTCATTGTTACACTTATTAGAGAACTAACTTCATTTAACAGCATTATCAACAGAAACTAAGTGCTAAGTGTGTATAGACAACTCCATCAGGCCTTGTAAAACAGTCATAGACTAATAGCTTCAAACAAATCATTCAAAACAAATGTGTAACCCAGGATTCAAAGCAGATATGGAGTTTCATCTTAGTAATAAATCCGGTGCTTCCAGCTTGTTCTTCAGAGTCACAAGTAGATGTGTAAGAAGAAGAGAAGGGGAGACTTTACACAGGAGGGGCCATGAAATGCTTCCTTTCCATATGTCACTAAATCTCACACCCAAGTATTATGGACTCCTCTCATCTCTTCATTAAAGACGGAAAACAACAGAACTGCCCACTGTGAGATGGGGGCTCTTGCTAAGCTTCAGACTATGCTAAAACACTCACAA
>NW_023237973.1:0-1127 GCF_002007445.2 Ailuropoda melanoleuca | reverse complement strand
CACTACATCAAAAACTAAGGATGTACTGTATGGTGACTAACATAATAAAAAATTATTATTAAAAAAATAAAAATAAAACCTTTTAAAAAAATAAAAAAATAAACACTATAGACTAGTCATTTTTTTCTAAATGTTTTTAACAACTAACAATATGTTTTGGAAATTTTGTTAATATGTCAGCCTACAAGGATCTACTCAAGTTTTCTAAACTGCTGAAAAGTAGTCTATTATATTGGGTACCCTGTAGTTAATTCAAACATTTACATATTGATGGACATTTAGCTGTTGCTTTCTTCCCCTAGTTTTTTTTTGCAATCACAAGCAATACATCAGAGAAAATCCTTGTCCTTGAATTTTTGACTCACCTGAATGCATATCCTCAGGGCAGGTACCCCGATGAGGAATTGCTAGGATGACTATTTATAATCTTAATGGAACGTGCTAAATTGCCCTACCAAACAGCTGAACCAATTTCCATTCTCGCCATCAGTGTCTGAGTATATCCCAATTGTCTCTGGATTTTTCCTGGGCAATTATTCAAAGGTCTCAGGAAGAGAGGTCAGAGCAATTTATCTATCATATCAGGCAGAGAGGGAAAGAATTAGTTCAAACGAATTGAATTCAGCAAGTATTTAGTGTCTCCTATAAAGCAAGCACATTGCTGGAGGGGTCTCTCAGAGAGCTAGCACAGCGCCCACACTTGAAGAGTTCACAGTCTCTTCCACAAACAGATTTCAGACTGCTGGCGTTAGAACTGCAACAGGCCGATATAGAAGTTCTTGGTTCACGACCTCTGAAGAGGGAGAGATGGCACAAGTCCATCTGGCCATGAAGCTTTCCTAAAGAAGGCATGCCCTGAAATGTGTTTGAAAGATGGGATTTAGTCACTTGAAAAGAATTCTGAATGGGATGGGGACACAGAAACAAATGGCAAGGGAAAGGGTGCAGAAGTAGGTCGGGGGGCATGGCACACGGAGATGCATGTGGCACACTGTGGGGGGCAGATGCCCTCATGGCTTCTATCCTGCTAACAGAGGGCGAGAAGGGAAGAAACAGAAGCACGGGGCCAGGCTGAAACGCAGGCAAGCTCTTGCATATTAAAGAACACGCATAGCCAACACTGAATA
>NW_023237972.1:0-1127 GCF_002007445.2 Ailuropoda melanoleuca | reverse complement strand
TGGTGGGGCGGGCAGGGCTGTGGGGAGGGGGCTCTGCTGAGTGTGGGAAAGGCAGAGCAGGCATTTTAAGGAGGAAATAGAATCTGACCTAGGTCTTGAAAGACTAGGGGAACCGGCCCACTGAAGCAGGTGGAGGCATCTCCAGCAGAAGGTGGATGCAAAGTCCTGGCCGCTGGGCCACTGGGAGAAGCTCACGGGGTCCCAGCGGCTGGGTGTGGGATGGTGCAGGGGCACAGTGGGGCCGTAGAAGGCAGCCGATGCCATCAGGGTGGCCCACGGCCAGCCCAAGGCAGCTGCAGAGTAATCCCCATGGCCCCACCAGTGGGTGTTTTCTGTGGGGGCTGGGGGCATGGCCAAGGGGTGGTCCTGAGAGGGTGCAGCCAGGGCAGTGGGAGGGCCGAAGAGGGTGGCCAGTGGGCTGGAGGTACTGGGAAAGTCGGTCCAGCTCACCTATGCCGCTGAGCCCGTCAAGGAGCGTGGAAGTAAGAAATCGTGTGCTGAGGGGCGCCTGGGTGGCTCAGTCGGTTAGGCCTCCGACTCTTGATTTCGGCTTGGGCTGTGATCTCAGGGTCGTGGGATCGAGCCCCGTGTTGGGCTCAGCACGGGGTCTGCTTGTCCCTCTCCCTCTGCTCCTTCCCCACATGTGCTTGCTCGCGTTCTCTCTCTCTCAAATAAATAAAATCTTTAAAAAAAGAAATCATGTGCTGAGAAGCTGGTGCCCTGAAAACACAGAGGAAGGGTGGGGAGGGGCTTGTTCCTGGAGAAAGCTTGATAGGCAGAGGCCTGGGGAGGCTTCACAGGGTCCTGTGAGCCCTGAGCCCACTGGTGGTCCAGAGCAGCCCCTCTCCCTCCTGGTGAGCTTCCGGTTCTAGCTCTCTCCCTAGCTCGCTGAATGGCCAGTAGCTTCTTGCTTTGAGTTTCAGGCTTCCCAGTTTGGAAATGGGGTGACAGCGGATCTCCTTTATGGGGATGGAGCTGCCCTTGCCTGTTAAAACAGGTGGTTTCTTTTTAAGTAGGCTCCACACCCAGTGTGGGGCTGGAACTCACGACCCCGAGATCAAGAGTCACATGCTCCCCCGACTGAGCCAGCCAGGAGACCTGGTGGTTTGGTTTGGTTTGGTTTGGTT
>NW_023237971.1:0-1127 GCF_002007445.2 Ailuropoda melanoleuca | reverse complement strand
GCTCAGCAGAGAGCCTGCTTCTCCCTCTCCCTCTGCCTGCTGCTCTGCCTACTTGTGCTCTCTCTCTCCCTGTCAAATAAGTAAATAAAGTCTTTTAAAAAAAAATCCCAAAAAACCACAGTAACTTTTAAATAAACTGGGACTGCATTGTAATTATCATTATTCACCTTGTTGTTTGCAGGTTCCGGATTAACCATAAAAAAGAGCTCAGAGATCCTCAGTTCCAAGCCTCTTGTTTTCTACATGAGGAAATAAGTCTAGAGAGGAGACGTGACACGCTCAAGGTCACACTGGGGATTAATATCAAAGGTGAAACTAAAGTCAGGACTTCCAACTCTCAGCCCTGAATTTGCTACCCTGTAACAAAGGCTGTGCTCTCAGGTAACCATCGGAACAGGACCTGTGTGTCGCTGAAAGTCTCTTCTTAATGATATTTTATGTATTGATCCAGAACGTGGTGAGAAAATCTATCCACATCATCCACACTCAAATGAAAGAAAAAAAGAAAAGGAGGCACATAGATCAAGTGATTGGGCCAAGTTCCAACAAAGAGAGATGAATAAGGAGGAAAGAGCAGAACATCGCCTTCTCCCTGGAGGTCAACCTGCTGGATGAGACAGCATTGCCAAATTCCTGAAATGACTGCATTCCATTGCCGTTTCAAATCACCATGGCTCTCCTCCCCAGGCGCCTCTCCACTACACATCCAGATATTTTGACCTAAAAACTTCATTTGAAGAATTCCATGACCCCACACACAGTAATTGGAGTCAGGCAGAGGAAGGACTGGCAGATCTGCAGGACTGACTCACCTTCTCACCCATACCTGCTCTGATGACTTCAGCCTCAGCTCATCTCTGGGCAACTTGGGGCACACCACTGCTTCTGCGGAAGCTGGCTCCCTGCCCCCCGCCATACCACATGCCATTTCAGTCCTTGGGACGGAGTCTTCACTCTAGTCCAGACTCTCCTTTCCTTGCCTCAAATCTTTGGAATACATATATATTTCAAGAATTCATACTCATTGAGATTTTAGAAAATGAGTAGTTCAGTACCTTTTCTTTTTTTAAGATTTTATTTATTTATTTGACAGAGATAGACAGCCAGCGAGAGAGGGAACACAGCAG
>NW_023237970.1:4382-4551 GCF_002007445.2 Ailuropoda melanoleuca | reverse complement strand
TTTACCCAGGAAGCAAACATTTCATTGGAAGCAGCTGTTGGCCGAATTGTGTTTCCCAGTGCTGTGTTCGTTGTGTTTCCCTCATGGTACCAAAGCACCTTGATTCCTGTTCCTCCTTCCATAAGGCCGACGTGAATTCAAGGGCTTTCCCCTCACACTTTGTTTCTTG
>NW_023237970.1:1859-4134 GCF_002007445.2 Ailuropoda melanoleuca | reverse complement strand
CTTGTCAGGCTTCCACGACAACTTTCCCTTATGTTTCCCTATTCTCGAAGGGTGATGATCGTGCTAAGATGGTTCCTGTATGGTGTTGTTTCTGACGGACGTGTTTTGAGCCTTTTAGTNTTTTCATTCCATTGCCACCAGCAGTCTTAATAGGATTTCCCCAGGAAACAAACATTTCGTTGGAAGCGGGTCTTGGCCGAATTGTGTTTCTCAGTGCTGTGTTCATCATGTTTCACTCACGGTACCAAAGCACATTGATTCCTGTTCCACCTTCCATAAGGCCGTCGTGACTTCAAGGGCTTTCCACTCACACTTTGTTTCTTGGTTCTAAGGGCTGGATCCTCCCCAGGCCCCTACACCCAATGTGGAATCGGGGTCCCCAGTGAAAACGCTGCTGTTTGTTCGAGGTGTTTTCCTGGACGCTCTGCTTTATTACCAATGAGAAGGGTGCTGAGTCTTTGAAAATAATGAACCTTTTCATTCATGCTCCCTTACTCATGAGAGATGATGTTCTTTGATATTTCCCTGGACTGTGTGGTGTCTCAGAGAACTCTATGTGGCACTCTCGTCAGATTCCGTGACCACTTACCCTCATGTTTCCCTATTCTTGAAGGGTGATGATCGGGCTAAGATGGTCCCTGTACAGTGTGGTTTCTGACGGACATGTTTTGGGCCTTTTAGTTCCATTGCTGCCAGCGGTTTTGACAGGATTTCCCAGGAAGCAAACATTTCATTGGAAGCGGGTGTTTGGCCGAATTGTGTTTCTCAGTGCTGTGTTCGTCGTGTTTCATTCACGGTACCAAAGCACCTTGATTCCTGTTCCACCTTCCATAAGGCCGTCGTGACTTCAAGGGCTTTCCACTCACACTTTGTTTCTTGGTTCTAAGGGCTGGATCCTCCCCAGGCCCCTACACCCAATGTGGAATCGGGGTCCCCAGTGAAAAGGCTGCTGTTCGCTGGAGGTGTTTTCCTGGACGCTCTGCATTATTACCAATGAGAAGGGCGCTGAGTGCTCGAAAATCCTGAACCTTTTCATTCATGCTCCCTTACTCACGAGAGATGATGATCGTTGATATTTCCCTGGACTGTGTGGTGTCTCAGAGACCACTATGGGGCACTCTCGTCAGGCTTCCGCGACCACTTTCCCTCATGTTTCCCTATTCACGAAGGGTGATGATAGTGCTAAGACGGTCCCTGTACGGTGTTGTTTCTGACGGACGTGTTTTGGGCCTTTTCGTTCCATTGCCGCCAGCAGTTTTGACAGGATTTCCCCAGGGAGCAAGCATTTCGTTGGAAGCGGGTTTTGGCCGAATTGTCTTTCTCAGTGCTGTGTTCGTCGTGTTTCACCTCACGGTACCAGAGCACCTTGATTCCTGTTCCACCTTCCATAAGGCCGACGTGAATTCAAGGGCTTTCCCTCACACTTTGTTTCTTGGTTCTAAGGGCTGGAACCTTCCCAGCCCCGTACACCCAATGTGGAATCAGGGTCCCAAGTGAAAAGGCTGCTGTTCGCTGGAGGTGTTTCCCTGGACGCTCTGCTTTATTACCAATGAGAAGGGCGCTGAGTCCTCGAAAATCCTGAACCTTTTCATTCATGCTCCCTTACTCACGAGATATGATGATCGTTGATATTTCCCTGGACTGTGTGGTGTCTCAGAGACCACTATGTGACACTCTCTTCAGGCTTCCGCGAACATTTTCCTCGTGTTTTCCCTATTCACGAAGGGTGATGATAGTGCTAAGACGGTCCCTGTACGGTGTTGTTTCTGACGGACGTGTTTTGGGCCTTTTCGTTCCATTGCCGCCAGCAGTTTTGACAGGATTTCCCCAGGAAGCAAACATTTCATTGGAAGCGGGTGTTGGCCGAATTGTGTTTGACAGTGCTGTGTTCGTCGTGTTTACTCACGGTACCAAAGCACATTGATTCCTGTTCCAACTTCCATAAGACCGACGTGACTTCAAGGGCTTTCCCCTCACACTTTGTTTCTTGGTTCTAAGGGCTGGATCCTCCCCAGGCCCCTACACCCAATGTGGAATCGGGGTCCCCAGTGAAAAGGCTGCTGTTCGCTGGAGGTGTTTCCCTGGACGCTCTGCTTTATTACCAATGAGAAGGGCGCTGAGTCCTCGAAAATCCTGAACCTTTTCATTCATGCTCCCTTACTCACGAGAGATGATGATCGTTGATATTTCCCTGGACTGTGTGGTGTCTCAGAGACCACTATAGGGCACTCTCGTCAGGCTTCCGCGACCAATTTCACTCATGTTTCCCTATTCA
>NW_023237970.1:0-1500 GCF_002007445.2 Ailuropoda melanoleuca | reverse complement strand
GCTGCTGTTCGCTGGAGGTGTTTTCCTGGACGCTCTGCTTTATTACCAATGAGAAGGGCGCTGAGTCCTCGAATATCCTGAACATTTTCGTTCATGCTCCCTTACTCACGAGAAATGATGATCGTTGATATTTCCCTGGACTGTGTGGTGTCTCAGAGACCACTATGGGGCACTCTCGTCAGGCTTCCGCGACCACTTTCCCTCATGGTTCCCTATTCACGAAGGGTGATGATAGTGCTAAGACGGTCCCTGTACGGTGTTGTTTCTGACGGACGTGTTTTGGGCCTTTTCGTTCCATTGCCGCCAGCAGTTTTGACAGGATTTCCCCAGGGAGCAAGCATTTCGTTGGAAGCGGGTTTTGGCCGAATTGTCTTTCTCAGTGCTGTGTTCGTCGTGTTTCACTCACGGTACCAAAGCACCTTGATTCCTGTTCCACCTTCCATAAGGCCGTCGTGACTTCAAGGGCTTTCCACTCACACTTTGTTTCTTGGTTCTAAGGGCTGGATCCTCCCCAGGCCCCTACACCCAATGTGGAATCGGGGTCCCCAGTGAAAAGGCTGCTGTTCGCTGGAGGTGTTTTCCTGGACGCTCTGCTTTATTACCAATGAGAAGGGCGCTGAGTCCTCGAAAATCCTGAACCTTTTCATTCATGCTCCCTTACTCACGAGAGATGATGATCGTTGATATTTCCCTGGACTGTGTGGTGTCTCAGAGACCACTATGGGGCACTCTCGTCAGGCTTCCGCGACCACTTTCCCTCATGGTTCCCTATTCACGAAGGGTGATGATAGTGCTAAGACGGTCCCTGTATGGTGTTGTTTCTGACGGACGTGTTTTGGGCCTTTTCGTTCCATTGCCGCCAGCAGTTTTGACAGGATTTCCCCAGGGAGCAAGCATTTCGTTGGAAGCGGGTTTTGGCCGAATTGTCTTTCTCAGTGCTGTGTTCGTCGTGTTTCACTCACGGTACCAAAGCCCCTTGATTCCTGTTCCACCTTCCATAAGGCCGTCGTGACTTCAAGGGCTTTCCGCTGACACTTTGTTTCTTGGTTCTAAGGGCTGGATCGTCCCAGGCCCCTATCCCAACGTGGAATCGGGGTGTCCCCAGTGAAAAGGCTGCTGTTCGCTGGAGGTGTTTTCCTGGACGCTCTGCATTATTACCAATGAGAAGGGCGCTGAGTGCTCGAAAATCCTGAACCTTTTCATTCATGCTCCCTTACTCANCCCTTACTCACGAGAGATGATGATCGTTGATATTTCCCTGGACTGTGTGGTGTCTCAGAGACCACTATGGGGCACTCTCGTCAGGCTTCCGCGACCACTTTCCCTCATGTTTCCCTATTCACGAAGGGTGATGATAGTGCTAAGACGGTCCGTGTACGGTGTTGTTTCTGACGGACCAGTTTGGGGCCTTTTCGTTCCATTGCCGCCTGCAGTTTGGACAGGATTTCCCCAGGGAGCAAGCATTTCGTTGGAAACGGGTTTCGGACAAATTTTCTTTCT
>NW_023237969.1:0-1127 GCF_002007445.2 Ailuropoda melanoleuca | reverse complement strand
CAGAGGAGTCTCTACCCAGTGAAACTGCTGAGACCTGTGAATGAAAACTCCAGAAGGAGGGAGAGATTGGGAAACTACATGGCCTCAGGCAAGCAGAGAGACACAAGCCTCTAGAACACAGCCTTCTCCACTGTGGCAAAGATTTGCAGAGTCAGAGCCAGAAGTTCTAATTATGGCAATAATAGCTAATATTCCCGTTTTTGATTATTTTATGCCAAGCACCATTAGATATTTGAGTTCTCATAAGAACTATACAGGGAAGGTTTTGCTATTAATTCCAGTCTATAGTAGGGAACATACAAGCTCACAGAGATGGAGAACGACCTCAAAGTTACACAACTGGTCACAGAGAAACCAGGCTTTATACTCAAACAGCATATACACCTGTTCTCACTCTTATATTATTAACTCATAATTAGATTTTACTGAGCACTTGTTTAATGGCAAGGATCAAGCTAAACTCTTTATAAATTTTTAAATCCTTAGAGTAACCCCATGATGCTAACACTTTTTTTTAAGTCCCATTTCACAGATCAAGAAACTAAGACTTGGAGAGGGCTATGTCTTCTATGTATTTCTCAAAGTTACTCAGATAATGGGAACCAGAGCCAGGATTTGGATTAAGATACATTTTGGGGACTCCTATAGAAAAAAGAATATTGACTGTTTCATTTCTTTATCCAACATATTTATTACCTTTTCAAGGTAGGGGTTAAAGGGAGGGACAACATAGGGGATCAGAAAACCCTTTTATAACATCTCTGTCCACTTTCAGCATTCTGTCTAATTCCATCCTTTTTGTTTACTAAACACTCTTCTTAGTGTACAGTACACACAGCAGGACATGATCATTCCTGATACCCAAATTTACAAAACCTTTTTGAAGAGAACAGCAAGACAAGAACTGGAAATACTCAGGGATTCTCTCAACACCAATAAACTGCATGGGGGGCTGTAGCCTGTCACACTGTATGAAGATGATTTTTCCTGGTGACACCATGAGAATGGGGGAAAAAAAGGAGGTCAACTCCTTACAAAAGAAAACTACTAAGAGAATTTGACATTAGGGGCGCCTGGGTGGCACAGCCGTTAAGCGTCTGCCTTCGGCTCAGGGCGTGATCCCGGAT
>NW_023237968.1:0-1126 GCF_002007445.2 Ailuropoda melanoleuca | reverse complement strand
ATCCCAGAACGCCGGGATCACGCCCTGAGCCAAAGGCAGACGCTCAACCGCTGTGCCACCCAGGCGCCCCAGCAATAGCATTTCTAAACCCATACCTACCTAAGGGATCGTTAAAAGAGATTCATGCTCAAAACCTAATGTCAATATCATTTTACTTTTCAAGTTTAGAATTTGCCAGAACACCCTATACATTTCATAAGAGTAGCAAATGCAATTTTTAATCCATTGTAAGGAAAAATAGAAATATACATATGCCAAATCATCCTTATCATAACACACTGGCTCTTTAGGTCCCCATAAGAAACTTACTAGCTACTCTTGATGACCTTCATATTTGCAGTAGCACAATCACAATAATCTGCTGCAATCTTTTCTTCCTCCAAGAGCGAAAAAAAAGATAGCAATAAATTTTATTTTATTTTATTTTTGATAATCAACCTTTACTAAAGGGACCAAGAGACATGCCAGAGAAAAACAGTGAAATGGGAGGAACATGAAAAATTCACAAATTGGGGCACCTGGGTGGCTCCGATGGTTAAGCGTCTGCCTTCCACTCAGGTCATGATCCCAGGGTCCTGGGATCGAGCCCCCACATCGGGCTCTATGCTTGGCAGGGAGCCTGCTTCTCCCTCTGCCTGCCGCTCTCCCTCCTTGTGCTCTCTCTGACAAATAAACAAATAAAATCCTTAAAAAAAAGAAAAGAAAAATTCTGCTGTAAATTTAGAGTTGCCTTTAAAATGACAATCATTTGTTCAGGAAGAAAAATTAAACAGAAAAAAGAATGATTCAAACAATCACGCAGCTGCTGTGACTACATAGCAGTCTCCTGTAAATATGGAAGTCTCTAGGCGAAGTAATACAACTGAGTGTCTAGTCCTAGTTGAAGATCAAGTCCTTACACAGACTGACAGAAATCTGAGGTTTTCTTTCTGGCTTTATGAACCTGAGTATGTGAAGTTAAAGATTCTAAAAACTATTCTTATTATTCTACAGATGCAATTCAGCTAGAACACAAATGCGATTATTATACCACCTCAATATTATAGTTCTCGAAGAAAATTTCTTCAAAAATACCTTGTCAGACACTTTTAGAAATGGAAATCTATTCTCTTAAGAAACAGAATAC
>NW_023237967.1:0-1126 GCF_002007445.2 Ailuropoda melanoleuca | reverse complement strand
AGAATATGCTCTATATATTATTTACAGAGGAAAGTATAGGGGAGGGTTTGTTGAAGCATAGAAAGAAGGAAGGAAGGAAGGAAGGAAGGAAGGGAGGAAGGAAGGAAGGAAGGAAGGAAAGGAGGGAGGAAGGAAAGGAGGGAGGGAGGGAGGAAGGAGGAAGGAAAAATTTGTTCCCACATGCCTCAAAATATATCAACACCCATGGAAACTAAATACTTTGCATATTAGGGCTCATGGTTTTCAACATGTCCACCTACTAAACTTTGTCACAGAAGCAGGAATCTGAGTAAGAGAAAAGCCACGAACTGGCAGCCTTTGATTTAGAGTTTATTTCTTATGCTGGATACTGTTATAAACGGAGAAAATAAAACTGCAAGAGAAAGAAGCACAGAAATGTACTTTGAATAGATGAAAGTAATTTGCTTATTTTTCTTTCCTTCTTACCCCTTTTGATGCTAACTGTAGTAACATTATCTCTTTTAAAGTATTGGGCTGCTTCTGGCAGTCTTTGGGCTATTATTATTGCCTGCATTTGTCATGTGCTGGACTCCTTTTATTTCGTGGGGTTTGTCTCTGTCTCCTGCACCAGATAGATACATTTCAAGTGGAAGCAGTGTCACTTGGAAAACTGCAGAAGGTGCTGTTGCACTGTGAGGCCAGTGAGGAATCCCAGTACTGGTATTGTGAGAAGGTCGTGGTCAGAGAACCTGCTACTGCATCTGAGTCTGTCTTCACCTGTGAAAGGTAGTGCTGGTCCCTGTGGTACTTCAAAGAGTGTGTTGCAATGTGGATAATGCAGTATGTGTGTGAGTGTATGTGTGTTTTAGGTGCATGTGTATTTTTGTGTCATTTACTCAGTATTCCACATCATCTTCACTCATCGATTGCTTGAATAAATAATCTATTGCTAAGCATTGTAAAGGAATCTTGTAATTTCTTATTATTTCAATGTGTTATATATCACAAGAAGATCAGATGCTTAATACTGGAAAATTTTACATCAGTCATGGGAATATTTATTTAAATGTTGGTTTCTTTAGATTATTTAAAATTATAGTGTTATAACAATTTCATAAGGGAATTAAGCAAGAATTTAAGCAAGAACTCTCAGAATGGAACCTAA
>NW_023237966.1:0-1126 GCF_002007445.2 Ailuropoda melanoleuca | reverse complement strand
GGAGGAGCCTGATGTGGGGCTCGATCCCATAACACCGGGATCACGCCCTGAGCCGAAGGCAGCCGCTTAACGACTGCACCACCCAGGCACCCCAGGATATACAGACTTTTAAGACTTCTGCTGCTGACTACCACAGTCACCTGTCTTGAAATACACCGTGGATTTATGTTAATCAGGTATGGTAAGGTGACAGACACAGAGACGGCTGCCTTTGAAAGAAGAGTTCAGTACTTAGAGTGTCCAGGAGAGGAGGGGCATGCCGTGCCGCGCAGGGTCACGTGGGAGAATGCCGGGGTTGGTCAGGAGGCAAAAGGAAAGCGTGGCCTAGAACCTTTATTGTGGTTTCTATGGGAAGGAGTAGGTGGGGCAGACAAGGCGAGATGGAGTGGGCTTAGGGTTGTGTGGTGTGAGTAATGTCAGCGGGTCTCTGATTTTCTGATGTCTGGCCGTGGGGTGATTTTTGGACAGGCAAATACTGGCTTGGTGTGTAAGAGTTAGCTGAATGCAGTGGTTGTGATGCAGACTTGGGTTTAGAGGGTTTGCCCACGATCGTCATCTTCACAAGTGAATTGTTTATTATCTCTAGGAACTAGCTGACCCTGGAGGCGGCAGTCCCTTCCTGGCCGGCAGGGCCCCATGATGTCAAAGCATCATAATGTATGGAAAATACAAAACATTAGTTAATACACCATCCTTTAAGATTGTAGTACTTTGTGGTCCACTGGCAGCGCATGAGCGTGCCGACACTATGTAGTGGTATCTTTGAAAAAGAGAAATCCACAGGGACTCCTGGTGGCTCCGTCGGTTAAGCATCTGACTCTTGGTATCAGCTCAGGTTTTGATCTTTGGGTCGTGAGTTCAAGGCCTGAGTTGGGCTCCATGCTGGGTGTGGAGCCTACTAAAAAAAGAAAGAAAAAAAATCCACAAAAATGTTGGCTAGTTTTGGTGAGCAGAGTCTTGTTCAGATTTGCATTTCTTTGATTTCTGATGGTTTTTGGAATTCTTTCGCAAATGATCCATCTTGGTCTTTTTTATGTATATGTAAGATATATATTTTTTTCTGGGGCGCCTGGGTGGCACAGCGGTTAAGCGTCTGCCTTCGGCTCAGGGCGTGATCCTGGCGTTC
>NW_023237965.1:0-1126 GCF_002007445.2 Ailuropoda melanoleuca | reverse complement strand
GGGTCTGCTCCCCACAAGCACCCTTCTGTCAGGCGTGGGGAGCAGGGCCGCGGGGCTGGGGGGAAGGGGATTCATAACGTCACAGACAGGGCCCCTCAGAGACCACAGCCCCCACATGCGCCGGTCCACAGCTGAGGACCTCGCCTCCCAGGGCTCCTTCCTCGTCCGAGCGTGTGCTCTGGGCGGCGCTGTTCCAGGTCAGTCGGAGGGCCGGGTGCAAATCGACCAGGGGTGATTTCAACCACACCCTCGCCCAGCAAACCCCTAACCATTGATTTCTGTGCCCCCCTGGATGCAGGCTCCAGCCAGTGCTGTGGAGGGAAGGCATGCGAGAGAGGACCCGTGGCCTTCCTCCTGGGGCTCAAGCCCAGAGCTGTGTCCCGAACACCCCATGTCCCTCAACACTCAGCCTGGAGGTTTTGGGTTCAAATTTCAGACCCCGTGAGGCCTGACATCTCAGAGACCACCAAGCCAACTCCAAGGGGCACCAAAAGCCCTGAGGCCAGCTGGGGGGTCAGGAGGCCTGGAGACAAGAGACATTTATGACTTACTAAGGATAAAGCATTGCAATGTTTTTTAACTTCTTAATGCGTGTTTTAGAAATCCTTTGAATCGGAGTGTTTTCCCTGTAACTCATTCAATCCTGCTGAATTTCAGAGGCACTTTCTGGAGAGAAAAGTGCAGCATGCCCCTCACCAGGGGGGCAGGCTGGTGCGAGGAAGAGCCATCTTTCCTTCACACAGCCCAGTCAAGGTCCAGCATACCCCCAACACGCGCTCCACTATCCCCCCAACCCCTCTGGGACCAGGGCTCGCTGCTCCGAGCATGCTCATTCCATCTTGGGACCAGCAAGACCAGCATGACCGCCCCAAAGCTCCTGAAATGATTTACTCTTCATAGAGTTTCAGGAGAAATAGGCCCATACCTTTGACACCCTCTGTTGAAGTAATTGGGGGCTTTATTGTTTTGTTTTGTTTGCTTTGTGTGTTTTTATCGTTGTTTATTAAAAGTAACGCTTGCATGTGATGAATTTCAAACAAAACCTAACTGGTGAAATATGTAAAATTAAAGTAATTTTAAAGTAATTTACATAAAATTAAAAGTCAACCCCCTGTCAGTCCCCCCC
>NW_023237964.1:0-1126 GCF_002007445.2 Ailuropoda melanoleuca | reverse complement strand
CCTTTGGAGCACTCCTTGTGTTCCAGGCCTTGTTCTAAGTACTTTACATGCATTAAATCATTCAATCTACACAGACACATGTATTAATATTACACCCCCTTTACAGATGAGGAAACTGAGACACAGAGAAGGTATATAACTTTCCCATTAGCAGTACATGGCAGAAGGGCAATCGGGCTTCAGAGACCATGCTCTTGCTCACTTTCCTTTGCCATCTGTCAGTGCATCTTTGCAGACATGCCAACCCTTGTATGTAGTTGGGAAGACTTCGGTGGAGGAGTTTGATCCAGACTGTATACAGCCTTCACCAGAGTTCAGTGCAATTTGGCAGCCCCCTAGGGCCATAGCTTTCTGATAGCCCCTACCTGATATAGAGTCCTTGGTCCAGTAAGTTTTGAAGACACAGGGTTAAGCAAAGGGGGACAGGGTTCTTGATCCAGGACTTTCAGGATCTTGAAAATGATAACATGCCCACAGGAGGCATGGGAAAGGGATAGAGTTTGTAAGTCTTCCATGAATCAACTATGAGAAACACTTCATTAAAAGGACCTGCCCTCTGGCCCAAGCCAACCTTTTAACAGACAGAGGGCTGTGCCCTTTCATTCTTCTTCATTCCAGGACAGCAAAAATGCAGAAACATGGTTCTGAGGCAAAGCCAAGCCTGGGGCTTCCAGACCCAATAGTTCAAACTGTTTTAATGTCCCTCCTTCTCCTTCCCTGAAATTAGAGAGTGTTTTCTCACTCTTTCAGGGACCATCTTCACCCAACCTGGAGCACAGTTTCTAGAGCAAACCAGAAAGATTGTCACCACTTAGTCAAGAATCAAAGGGGGTGGGTGGTCTTTGTGATGTAGCCACAATTGTGTGTGTATGTGTGTGTGTGGTTTTTTTCATGGATTATCTCCATGTTCCATTTTGTCTGATTTATTTTAACTTGAGTCATTCATGTCATGCATATTTTTAATCATCAAGAAATGGAGCATATGTAATCACCTACAAATAACAGAATATAAGCACTACTTATGAATGTCTTAAAACAAACATTTCCATCCATCTCCAGTGTACTAAATAGCAAATGTAAAGTGAGATAGCTTCTATTCCACTTTCTTATTCTACTTCACAAGTAA
>NW_023237963.1:0-2076 GCF_002007445.2 Ailuropoda melanoleuca | reverse complement strand
ATGAGATTGTACGATTTTTTTCTCTTTAGGTATATTTATATTATGAATTACGGAACTGAGTTTCCACTTCCAAAGTTATACTACACTGGATTATGTTTCCAAGATATATTTTTAGGATTTTTATATCAATAGTCATATGGAGACTNGAGAGTGATCTAAAATTTTTGTCAGTCCTTTTTATTAATATAATGCTTCCTGGGTGAAAATAATGTGGAAGATTTTCCTTTTCAATACTCTATTTCATTCACATTATAGTTATCAATTTTTAACAGTTTCATAGAACTTCCCTGTAAAGATTTCTGGGCATGATAATTTTGGGAGGGGGAGAAAAAGATGGATATTTATTTGACAATTTTTTTAAAGATTTTTTTACTTCATTTATTTGAGAGAGAGAGAGAGTACATGCACGGGGTGGGGTGGGGGTGGCCGGACCAGCAAGCAGGAGTAAGGGAAAGGCAGAGGGGGAGGAGCTCACCATGGGGCTCATCTGATGACCTTGAGATTAACCAACTCAGCCACCCAGGTGCCCCAACAATTTTCTATACATTTAAAATTTTCTAAAGTCGTTGGAAATTGATCCATTTATTCACTCTGTTTTCTNAGGAGCTCACCATGGGGCTCATCTGATGACCTTGGGATTAACCAACTCGGCCACCCAGGTGCCCCAACAATTTTCTATACATTTAAAATTTTCTAAAGTCGTTGGAAATTGATCCATTTATTCACTCTGTTTTCTGGGATTAGGTTCAGTAATATAAAATCCCCTGATAACNCTCTGATATTTCCTCTATTGAATTCAGTTCTTAAATTTAGTTTGAGAGAAGTAATTCCATTCTAAACATAGTCCCTTTTTGCCGTGTCTTTTTGCCATTCTCATACTGCTTGGTACCCACAACCTTCCTACACTACGTTATTCACAGAACTCGGAAGCCCGAAATCTCCAGAGAAATGCAGTGTGGCCTCATTCCTGACTTTATTTTTTCTCATAACTGGTGCAATCTGTGGAATAGTATTTTCTATCTTATCACAAATAAATGTGAGCATGCAATGCCAGAGTTCACAGCATTCATCAGACTCTTGAAGGAGCTTATGACCCAAGAAAATTAGGAGCTAAGGCCTTTAATCTGGCTCTTTAAGGCTGCCCATGTGAGTCACTGCACAAGCCTGTTAAGCAAGGCCCTTTCTTCAGGCCCTTTCTTTCCCAGGCATTGTCCCCTCTGCCACTGGGGTTTTATCCTTACACTGTTTCTTTTTTTTTTTTTATGATAATTTTTTATTATGTTGTGTACACTGTTTCTTAAAAGCCTTCGATGATACTCTATTGCTCTGGACTCCTTAGTTTAACACACAGGACATATGGCGATCTGATTCACTCCTACATTTCTCTAACTTTGATCCTTCCCTTGCAGTCCGTGATTTCATATATGGTATTTTCTGTCCCTGAATATCTTCACCACTAAGTCATATCCAAGTTAGTACAGCTCATCTTCCCAATGTCAAATTTTTTAGAAGGATTTCCTCTTCCAAGCCTGCATAAAAGTTCCTTTTTTAATGTCACCAAAGAATCTTCTGTATATCCCAAACATTGCACCTCTCACACAGCAAAATGTAATGTTGATTTACTGTTCGTTTGTCCATTTACCCTGAGCTTCTTGAGTAATGAGACCATATAATATATATCACAATTACTTTCAGGTACATAGAATGACCTCAACAACTTTTGTTAAATAAATGAGTAAATTTATTATGAACAATATATTTAATAAGAATTCTGAAGGTGAAGAGGGCTTTGTTTGCTGAGGTGATGTGTGAAGATTTCGAGAGGCTAGAAAACACATTGCAGCAAATTTTCAGTTGTATCTAATGGCCTTGCCTACTATGAGTACGTTCCCAGTCAGTAGCAATCTGGACCAATGCTTTAACGATGATAATAGCTAGCACTTGGCTAGAATGCGCTTGGCTAGCAGCACTTGCCACAATGCAATAAATACAATATTGCAGAAGTCAGAAAAAAAGAGAATATGTCCTTAATTCTTTCTAATGACAACATATGCTTCTGTTTGATTTTTATCTTCC
>NW_023237962.1:0-1126 GCF_002007445.2 Ailuropoda melanoleuca | reverse complement strand
TTCTTTTTTTTTTTTTTTTTTTTTAGGTGGAGAAGTTCTTTTGTTATTATTACTTTTCATTGAGTATGGCTGACACAAAATGTTCATTTCAGGTGCAAAGCATAATGATTTCACAAGTTTATACATTATTCTGCACTCACCACTCTTAAAACTTGTTTTTTCTCCTCTTGAAAGTTTGCCTCTCTACTGACCCACTTCACTGTGCTTTAAAAACTCTTTCTGAAGAAGCAAATAAAAAAAGTAATAATTTCTTCACGGAATGCACATTCCATCTTCTTCCTTAAGTGCAACCTGACTGCTCTTTCAGCTGACCCCCTCTCCTTCACTTTGCTGAGTTTGGAGCTCACTACTCAATAACATTTCTTGGCAGCTGGAGAGTGGTTTAGGCATTCTCCTATTGCATTTGTTTCATTGCAACTTTGACCAAAACCTGGCAAAAATCCTTCATTTATGATGTCAATGCCACCTGTTGCTTAATAAAATTTCAAGACATTAACTGAGTTTGTATACTTCCCATGTTAACTGAAGAACTTCCCCTTAGTCATGGAAGGCAGGCTTCGGTTTAGAAAAAAAAAAAAATTACACTAAACAGACAAAACAGAGTAAAATTCCTGTATTTACACTTATAAAATATACTCTTCATATCTACAGTGATAAAAATAACTTTCATATCTCTTTCAAAGTGTTGAGTTCCTAGAGAGGAAAGTGGGAACAAAGGTCCCAATATGCTAAGTCTTGAATAATTCAGCATACAATTTTGCTGTCGAAGACAGATGGAGGCAGAGACATACTTAAGTGTTGACTCAGGTGACAAATGCAGTGTCCACATATGTAGTTATGGGAAATTAAAAAGAAAAAAAATTAGCTGGGGTTTCTAGAATTTTCTGGGCTGTGGACATTAAAAACCATTCTTATGGTATATGTGCCTTGAAAAGATGCACTTGTGATTATTACAATCCACACTTCTTGGCAATCAAGAATGTTTAAGATGATGTGAAATAGAACTAATAGAAATAGCACACACTGCTGCTTCATGTGGAACTAATTTCTTGTGGACTTAGCATCCTACCATGAACAAGTGAAACCTCTGTCCAGGTGAGCAAAACTTTGGTGATAGATACTTGTG
>NW_023237961.1:0-1126 GCF_002007445.2 Ailuropoda melanoleuca | reverse complement strand
ATAACTTAATTGCTCTGTGCCTCAGTTTCCCACATCTATAAAATGGAACTCATAATCATACCTCCCTCTTAAGGTTAGAATAGAGCTGGCACATGGTAAGCTCTCACTGGGGGCTAGGTATCCTGATTCTTCTTATTCTATATAATGAGCTACTTAAGGGATTTTCAAGGGCAACTTTGGCTCCTCATGAGTTTTCCATTACTTGCTGATGGTATAAATTTCATGGGGCTTCCTGACAGGAAACAGGAACTCTAGGATGTCTTTACTGGGAGCATCTCCAAAGTGAAGCCCTCTCAGAGGTACCAAGAATTATGATCTTCTTCCAGCTCAGTGCGAAGGAAGGCCACACCCCTGTGCAGGCCCCCTAACCTCCTTGTTGCTGAGCTAACCTTGATGGAAACTTCCAGCAAAGTGTTTCTGCAGAGCGATTCATAAAGCATGACCTAGAGCTATATTAAACCTACAAAAATCAACCTCCAACAGTGAGAAACAGTTTTATATGATAAAGTAGTGATTACATTTTCTAATGATTGCTCAAAGTATTTTGTAATCTATTGGGAATATATTTCACGGCTCCCGGGAGCCCTCCCAGTTGCCCATTTGTCATTCCAAGCTTTAAGTAGAGCACAGAATATGAGGAGAGCAATCTTGGCATATGTTATCCTTCGGGGAACTCAATATATGCAATGCTCATGCAATTAACCTGTGTTTAGCTAGCCTGCTCCCTGTGATGCTGTTTTGTCCTCAGCAACAAAGAGAAAACATTTCTATGAACTGCCTATTGGACCCCCTATCCCTGCCCCAAGTTTCTTTTTTATTTTTTTAAATAGGATCATATTCAGACTCTAAGTGAATTGCTAGTGTTTTCCTGCTAGAAAGTTTTTTTCTGTTGCAAAGTTCAGAGCCGTAGATCCTTTAAAAAGTCTTTCCAAGGGCTCGTGGTGATGTGTAGCGGGTTCTGATCTAATAGTCTTCAGATGAGCAGTTTCCTGCTCAGAGACTGTTTAATTAAAACTTTTTCCTGCTTATGTTTTGAACCCCCCGCCAGAGCTTCCAAGGCAAGCATTCCTGGCTTGAGGTTCAGACCCCAACTACAGGAGTTAACAGTTTTTCTGAAGAGAGAAAA
>NW_023237960.1:0-1126 GCF_002007445.2 Ailuropoda melanoleuca | reverse complement strand
TTCTAGGTATTATGGAACATACTATTTTAAAATAATATCTTTATTTTGCTTAACTAGGTATTCAATATCAATGGAAACATTATATGAAATATACCTAATTTTATCAAAAATTTCCCAAATAACAATTTTAATCTACTATTACATAAAACTCTGTCTTTAGTATCAGAATAAACTGAAGTATAAGTTTCATTTGAATTCAAGCTTAGAGTTTTCTGAATTACTTTAGGCTTCATAGTAGCATATTTTATATACCATATTCAGGGCCTTGGATTCTTCAGTTTCTTTAAAATCCATAGCATATCTTCAAGGCATATGAATAATTCTAAGATTTCGTCTATATTTCTTCTTTGGTGAAAGAGAGTTTCATTTTATTCCATTAATTGAACTCCATATTATTTAAAGTTGATCATCTGCGTTAAGGGTCATCCAGAAGTTTTTGACAGATACTCAGTGTTTGAATTATACTCTCAACAGACAGACCAATATAGCCTTCTAGCTATGACTTTTCTGGGATCTATTATGAAAGACTTGGTCATGTCTGCTATCTCTAGTTGCATTGCCTGGTTTGTAACAATCTTCTTCAGGCCCATACTTCTTCATACTGCACTATTGTTTGATATACATATTTTAACATTTACAGTAAAATTGGGTTTTACTAATTTAAATTAGAATTGCTACCAATGCAAAAAATTCAAGGCAGCTCATGGGCTTCATACGGCTAATACTGCCCATGCCCAGGCAATAACTATGAACAGTATACCTATAAATTACTTCTCTGAGTAACAATTCAAAAATGTATTTTAACCTGACTGTAATACAAACTCTGATTTTGGAAACCAGATAATATGTTAGGAGAAGCAGGTGCTCTGAGATCTATCATCTGTAGTAGTCCATTTAATGCCACATTTATTAAGTGAAGTTGGCTCTCTGTATTATGCTGTATCTAGGGTTGTTGTGATGACTTCAGTGGCCCCTTCATTCCCACCACTCAGCCCACCAGTTACTCTATGCTAAGCCTACCTCCTCTGTGATTGAAAGGTTTGCTCTTGGCTTGTACGGGTGAGGTGAGGCAAGCTGTATAAACAGGGAACATCTCTAGTAATGCCAATTTCACAAATGTACTTCA
>NW_023237959.1:598-1194 GCF_002007445.2 Ailuropoda melanoleuca | reverse complement strand
AATGAAAAGGTTCAGGATTTTCGAGCACTCAGCGCCCTTCTCATTTGTAATAAAGCAGAGCGTCCATGAAAACACTTCCAGCGAACAGCAGCCTTTTCACTGGGGATCCCCATACCACATTGTGTGTAGGCGCCTGGGGAGGATCCAGCCTATAGAACCAAGAAACAAAGTGTGAGGGGAAAGCCCTTGAAGTCACGACGGCCTTATGGAAGGTGGAACAGGAATCAAGGTGCTTTGGTTCGTGAGTGAAACACGACGAACACAGCACTGAGAAAGACAATTCGGCCAAAACCCGCTTCCAACGAAATGCTTGCTCCCTGGGGAAATCCTGTCAAAACTGCTGGCGGCAATGGAACGAAAAGGCCCAAAACACGTCCGTCAGAAACAACACCGTACAGGGACCGTCTTAGCACTATCATCACCCTTCGTGAATAGGGAAACATGAGGGAAAGTGTTCGCGGAAGCCTGACGAGAGTGCCCCATGGTGGTCTCTGAGACCCCACACAGTCCAGGGAAATATAAACGATCATCATCTCTCGTGAGTAAGATAGCATGAATGAAAACGTTCAGGATTTTCGAGGACTCAGCGCCCTTCT
>NW_023237959.1:0-423 GCF_002007445.2 Ailuropoda melanoleuca | reverse complement strand
GGCCTTATGGAAGGTGGAACAGGAATCAAGGGGCTTTGGTACCGTGAGTGAAACACGACGAACACAGCACTGAGAAAGACAATTCGGCCAAAACCCGCTTCCAATGAAATGCTTGCTCCCTGGGGAAATCCTGTCAAAACTGCTGGCGGCAATGGAACGAAAAGGCCCAAAACACGTCCGTCAGAAACAAAACCGTACAGGGACCGTCTTAGCACTATCATCACCCTTCGTGAATAGGGAAACATGAGGGAAAGTGTTCGCGGAAGCCTGACGAGAGTGCCCCACAGTGGTCTCTGAGACACCACACAGTCCAGGGAAATATCAACGATCATCATCTCACATTAGTAAGGGTGCATGAATGAAAACGTTCAGGATTTTGGAGGACTCAGCGCCCTTCTAATTGGTAATAAAGCAGAGCGTCCA
>NW_023237958.1:0-1126 GCF_002007445.2 Ailuropoda melanoleuca | reverse complement strand
TAGTCTTAAATATTTTTGGTGGAAGCCTTTTTTTTTTTTTTTTTTTAAGATTTTATTTATTTATTTGACACAGAGAGAGAGAAAGTCAGCGAGAGAGGGAACACAGGCAGCGGGAGTGGGAAAGGAAGAAGCAGGCTCCTAATGGAGCAGGGAGCCCCATGCGGCTTTCGATCCCGGAACCCCGGGATCACGCCCTGAGCCGAAGGCAGACACTTAAAGACTGAGCCACCCAGGCGCCCTGAGACCATTCTCTTTTGAAAGCAATCTTTAAATGATTTTACGGGCCATAAGAGGATTTTTCGTCTTTAATTTGTTATATGTTTTGGAATCTCTCCTAAAGAACAAATCCATAGTATGAAACAGTTATAGGCATTAAAGCATTATTTGGAATGGTGGAAAATTATAAAGGGCCTAAGATTCTAGCAGCATAATGGTTACATTAACTACTTCAGTTGTTATGTAGCTATTAAAAAAGTAGTGTAAAGACCAAGTAGCACTATGGAAAAATGTGAAGGGTATCTTAAGTTTAAAAAGGGGATAGAAAATTATCAGTCTGTTGTAATTATAATTATTTAAATTAAGGGATCATGTTAAATTATTTTAGCATGATGGGGTTGTGAGACTCTTTTTTCCTCCTTCACTACTTCAAAATTTTTCAATATTATTACTTTTTCTTGAATACTATATGCTTTTGTTTTTGATATATGTGATGATGGGGCTTTCCTTAAATAAATACTACTTTGGACTTGTATCCTCCAAATCTCAGTCACTCTTCTAATTCTTTAAACCTTAGGCAGAAATTAAACGTCTTCAAGAAGCCAATAAGGCAGCTCGGAAGGAAAGACAACTGATTCTGAAACAGCAGGAGGAGATAGAAAGGATCCGACAGACCACCATAAAGTTACAGGAGAAGTTAAAGTCGGCAGGGGAGAACAAACTGGTAAATTACACAAAATTACTGTTTATTTTCTGCCTCATGTTGCTTGCTAATACCTAATCCTGCCTCCCTTTATAAATAGAAAGTACTTTGCGCAAGTTATTTTGAGACTACATAAATTTCTTTCTTTTTTTTTTTTTAAGATTTTATTTATTTATTCGACAGAGATAGAGACAGCCAGCGAGAGAG
>NW_023237957.1:0-1126 GCF_002007445.2 Ailuropoda melanoleuca | reverse complement strand
TGGGCTTCGTGGGGGCTGCGGGGACGACATCTGTGCCTGGCTCAGGGGACTCCGGGGACGGCTCCTGGCCAGCCTTCACACTCTCGCCCTCTTGCTCGCTGGGCTCCGGCAGGGGCATTCTGGGACAATGGCCAGTCCCCCAGGCCACGCTCAGGACCCAGCAGATGGAGTTCTCTTCCTCCTCCTCCTCCCTGGTCGGGAACCTGGCAGTCCAGGGGCTCCGTCCTAAGGAAGGAGGCAAAATCCATCAGGGGAGGCCCCCTTGGGCCTGGGGCTCAGGAAAATGGACATGGGGTGGAGGTGGAGGCAGATGGGGCTGAAAGGCTGGGGAGGGGCCCGCACAGAGCCGGAGCACCCCGGGTCGCTGCCTCCGCTCGGCCGCGTCCTCGCAGGCAGCTGGGGTCTGTCACCTCCCCTCCCCAAACGCCACCCTCCTGTCTGTAAAATGTGCCGCAGGCAGGGCTCTCCAGGGGCTGCTGGGGTGACCGAGGCACTGAGAACCGCGAGCTTCTATAAAGACAGGCCCGTAGGTGCTGAGCACGGTGGGCCGTGTCTTCACGGGGTTTCCCAGCTCACCTGGCCCGTGTTATGAAAGTGGGTCATTCTTGCTGACCCAGCGTACAGAGGAGGACACTGAGGCGCGCCCAGACGGCCGACACGGCCATGAAGTGCAGAGCTGGGAGTCCGGCTGAGGGGGATCCGGAGCCCGTCCCCCCACGGTACCTGCTGTGCCTCGCCCGGGATGACAGTAACCGGCCGTCCTGAGCACCAAGCCTCAGAGACCAGCACTTGGGACATGGGCTCAGGTCACGGACCCTCCCAGAATGCCCGGTGGCCTTCCTGCTGACACTGTGTCACAGGGAGACCGAGCCGGGCACCCGCTGGCGCTCTGCAGACCACAGAGGGGACACCTGGCTCCGGGAGGCAGGACTCTCTGGACTCAGACCTAGATGTGTCCCCCACCCCAGGCCAGAGGCCCTGGACCACACAGAGCTCGGGAGATGCTGGGGCCCCAGGAGGGCAGTGACCTTGTGCCTGAGCGGTGCTGGTGCTGCCTCAGCTGGGAGGGGATGGGGCTGGACAGGGGTCTGGAGAATCCAGTCACTCCGGGCTCCCTGGGTTCTGG
>NW_023237956.1:0-1126 GCF_002007445.2 Ailuropoda melanoleuca | reverse complement strand
CGCTGTGCCACCCAGGCGCCCCTCTTCTTTTTTCTTAAGATTTTATTTATTTATTTGACACAGAGAGAGAGAGAGTGCAGAAGCAGGGGGAGCATCAGGCAGGGGAAAAGCAGGCTCCCCGGGGAGCAGAGAGCCAGATGCAGGACTCGATCCCAGAACCCTGGGATCATGACCTGAACTGAAGGCAGATGCCCAACTGACTGAGCCACCCAGGTGCCCCTGTAAGGTTTTTCCTAGGGAAGAATTAACTTGTAGTCCCTGAACACATGTTAACTGAGAGTGAAGGGGTAGAAAGGAAGCACACAACAGTTTGGTAGTCGAGGGAAGTGAACCCGCACTGGAGTAAAACAGGGAGAGAATCGACCTCATGCGGGTAACTGCAAGTTCACTGTAGTACCTCGGAGAGGATCACCTCTCAAGCAACTTGCCACAGGCTCACACTGTTGACAGTGCAATTTCTGCAGCGTACTCACACTTGCTTAATGCACGTGTTGGCAAGGAACCCGTGAATATAAGTAAAAGTCCAACTTGCACGGATTTCTCCACAGGAGGTACATGATATGACACTTTTCTTTTTTTTCAGCTCCAAAGTCTGACAGCTGGCAAATCATTCGTAAATAAATTGATGATATGTTTCTCTGATTCTCTCTCATTTGTTGACTCATGACCTAGTAAAGATTTACTGCAGTAATAATCATAATTTGCATAATCATATGGTTATGAAATTTGTTTCTGTAGAAGGGAAAGAAAGGAGCTCTGAATACACCAAGCTGAAGAAATAGGAACTTCATGTTTGATTTTTACGTAAAAGATGACCTCCCTACAAATTACAGAAATAAATTTTGAGTATTCTTAGAGTAAGAAAATTTACTTATTTATCAGCATATTTTCACTCTATCAAATAAAAAAAGGTGAGGAAGAGAAAGAGGTTGAGGGAGTGGGTGTGAAAGACAAAGAGAGGGGCAGAGGCGGAGGGAAACAGTGAAACAGCTCAAGAGAAGTAGAGATAACAGAGAAAATCACAGACAGAGAAACCCAAAAACACAGAGGGATTAATTCCAGGACTTCTAGGTAAAGTGATAAATCCCCTTCACTTTGCAAACCCCCTTCCTACCTATTTTTAAGA
>NW_023237955.1:0-1126 GCF_002007445.2 Ailuropoda melanoleuca | reverse complement strand
GGAGGGGGGTTCTCGTCTGGAGCTGGAGCCCTGTCTCAGTGTGGCCTCTGCCTGCTGAGCCCCAGAGCAGGCCTTGGGTGCTGGTGGCGGGGCAGCCACTCACCAGATGACCCCAGGGCTTTGCAGGTGACCTTCTGAAGACCTCCCTCCCCTGCCCCTCCGGTCGGGGGCAAAACGAGAGCTGGGATGATCCGATCGGTAACTCAAGGTTTCGGAGGATAAGTGATTCCTTCTCTTCTGTGGACAGAGGGGCATAAACGACTCTCTGGGCAGCTGAAGTGCCCCCCCACCCCCGTTCAGGGGGAAATCCAGACCAAGATAAGACAAAGGACTTGCCCTGGTCTGAGACTCACTGGCAGTTTGGAGAGGAACAAAGCCTGGAGTGTTAGTTGTTGCTAACGTCGTCTGTGCTCGGCGTGGGTTTCAGAGCCCTTGGCAAACCCTGCTGGGAACAAGGACTCCTCCGCCTTTCGGGGCAGTGTGGGAGGACGGTGGCACACAGGCCTCGTGACAGCCGCTCCAGTGCGGGAGCCGAGGGGCTCCAGGTCAGTCTCCATGGCACCCAAGGTCGGAGCAGACAGAGTCAGCTCCCAGCCTCTTTGCCTAGAGGGAAAAAGAGCTAAGAACAGAGAATTCACAAAATGGCCTGGGGCCAGCACGTGACCATCCCAGGCAGAATGTGCTGGTCAGAGGGGCTTTCAAAGATGTCCAGGGCCCGGTCAGCCCTCCTGGGCATGTGGGGCAAGGAGATGCCCTGTGCAGACCCCCTTTGAGGCAGGGGTGCTGGGAAGGCTGCTGGCAGGCACCTCCAGCCGTCACCTCCTCCAGGGTCCGCCTTGGCGCCACGCTCGTCCCCAAGCACCTGGCAGTGACTCATCCAGCAGAACGTGCAGCCCAGGCACCAGGCTGGGCCTCAGCATTGGGTCTCCCTCCCCGTCCGTCCCCAGGCCAGACCCTGAGTAAGTGTCCCACCCTGCAAACCGTTTCAGCAGCACAGCCGGGGGGGGGGCTGGGGCTCCAGCTGTAGAGAGGGGGCTGCATTAATAAAGTCAGGTACTGGGGCGCCTGGGTGGCACAGCGGTTAAGCCTCTGCCTTCAGCTCAGGGCGTGATCCCGGCGTTATGGG
>NW_023237954.1:0-1126 GCF_002007445.2 Ailuropoda melanoleuca | reverse complement strand
GAAGCGAAACGTCCTCAAAGAAGAAGTCCAGTTGCCTCTCGAAAAGGCACCTTTGGGACGATCAAGGAAGATCAATCTCTTTTACAATGGTGAGCAGAGGCCTCTTGAGTGGGGTGTAACTTCTCCTTCTCTGACCAAGAGAAGTCTTCGTTCTCAGAGGTCTACCCAGGTGTCAAGGCTAGCTACACACCTTGAAGCTAGTCACCAGGCCTGGAGAGCAGATAAAAGCTCTCCACAAGACCGACTCGGTTCTTCAGAAGTAGAGAATCCCCCCCATGGGATCCCTGCCCAAAGATCTACCCAACTTCCAACCTCAGGTGTGAATGACCGCCATGGCTCCTACCTCAAAGAGGTTCTGTTGTGCTTTATCAAGCAGATTTTTAAGCCATGCAAACATACTCCTATGGTTGCACCCTTGCCCCAATCCCTTCCAGCTGTGGTGTCACTCTGAAACACCCCACAGCATCCCCATACACCACACACAGACACAGACAAACACACACAGAGAGAGAGAGAGAGAAAGAGAGAGAGAGATCGAGCAGCTTGTTTGTTCAGGAGGGTTCAAACCCCCAACTACTTGGGGAATAGCTATGGCGTCAAGGCCAAAGACATGCAAGAGAATCTGGGGGGCATATAGAGGCCGCAGCCTTCCAAAGCCCAATTGTCATTTCAACACTTCCAATGGTCATGAAGTGGACAACCACTGTGAGGTTGCCACACAGCGCTGAAGGAGTTGCCCTCTACTGCCACAACTAATGGGGAGGAAATGTACTTTCTGCCCAATTGCCAACAGAGCACCAAAAGGATCTGTTTTCAATGGAAAGATCCAAGACTTGTTTCCCTGTCCTGAAATAGAGCGGCTGCCACGGACTTAACAACAGAGTTAAGAGAGGGAAGACTGTTAAGATATTTCTTTAATTGCTGGAGAAGAGGCATTCTTTCCGCTTAAAGCAGAACAAAGCTAATATATCTCGTGCCCACAGTGTTTTTAAAGGCTGTATCTTTTAGAGACCAGCAGGAAGCATGCAAGAGAGTTTTGTGGGCTATAACAAGGGTCTCCAACCTTGGCAACTTTTAAGACTTGTGGACTTCAACTCCCAGAATTTCCCAGCCAGTCAGGCTGGCT
>NW_023237953.1:0-1126 GCF_002007445.2 Ailuropoda melanoleuca | reverse complement strand
AAAAATATGAACATACATATGGCTACAGAAATTAATGAATATTTCAATGCTTCAATATTAGTTTCAGGAAAAATACCCCCAGCTGTGCCAGGTATCATCAATTGAATAGGTAATTTGTAATTAATTATAGAGACATATGGCCAATGTTACTCATGCAAAGAACAAGCATTTCTTGGGTAATGAAGGAGTCAAATGTTAAATTATCTGTAACTATTAAAGACTATTCTTGTTGCCATATTGTGAATTAGTTTGATATGATAATCTGTTCTACAATTACTATATGAATCACTTTACAAAACTGATAGTTTTGATTGGAAAAAAAAGCGCACATTCACATAGGGGGAAAATGAATTTCTTTTGATTCACCTGTTAATATTTGAGCAATTTTTCCATGATAAAAACGTTCTCAAAGGTATTTTGCTCATTTTACTAAGATGTTGAGCTTTTTGGTGAGAAAGAAGTAAAGATAATATACAGGCTAGGTTAACTGGATGGCTCACTTGATTTTGGCTCCGGTCATGATCTCAGGGTCATGAGATTGAGCCCCACATCATGCTCACCTTATGATCCTCTCTTTCCTTCTCCTTCTGGCCCTCCCTTGCCTGTGCATGTACTCTCTCCCTCTCTCTCAAAAAAAAAAAAAGATAATATCCAGGTCAATTATTTATTTTCTGTAGTTGTGAACCATGTTTTAATTAACGTGTATATGTCTTACTTATCCTCATTTGAAGAAACTTTTTCTTTTTCCATGGCCTGTACATTATGAAAATCTAATGAAAATCTAAAATCTAATACCATAACATCATGGTTATTCTCAAATCATTGATTTACTCTCCTTTTACCTTGATAACTTAGTGTAAATACCTTGGCTATATCGTCACATAAGACTGTATCTACGGAAATGAAAAGCTAATTGTTTTCTGTTCTATTATCTCAGATTTAAGATTATGTGTTCAGTGATGATTTAGTGCATCTACACTTCTGAATTTATTAATTTAATCATCCCACAGATTTAAGTAAATTCTTGTATATTTGTGGCCCTGAAAGAGAAAACATAAATACTCCAATTCCTCAAGTATCTCTGGATAAAACAAATATTTTCCATCTATATATTTAAAGTTGACAT
>NW_023237952.1:0-1126 GCF_002007445.2 Ailuropoda melanoleuca | reverse complement strand
CAATTGTCAGGGAAGTCCTCAAAATGGCTCAGAAAGGTCTTGGCAGGTGGACTGTTAGTCAAGTCCTCCCTGCAAAAGCTGTCACTTGAACATACCACACTGGCCCTTTGGCAAGAACCTTCCAAGCACAAGTATTTGTCATCCAAGGTGTCACAATGATCACACTGCAGCTGCCCATTCTTATTATCACAGTTTTCGGCCAATTCCATGAGTTTACAAGTATACGCCACATAATTTTTCTTTTGCTCCCCACCAACACCAGGTAGTTGCACACAGTTTCCACAATCATCCAAAATCAAGTTGCCTGACAGGGTACAGACAGCGTCTGACACTGTTTTGTCAACTCCATAATGAAAGTGAAATGCTGCTGTGTTGCCATCAGGGTGTGCCTGGCCAGTCTCTACAATGGCCAACTG
Source organism: Ailuropoda melanoleuca (assembly GCF_002007445.2). Taxonomy (NCBI): domain Eukaryota; kingdom Metazoa; phylum Chordata; class Mammalia; order Carnivora; family Ursidae; genus Ailuropoda; species Ailuropoda melanoleuca. The sequence goes on along the minus strand of NW_023237952.1, from coordinate 710 downwards.
ACTTCCTGAGGGACTAATGTCCATGGGAGGTCCATCGATTTCCAGTTGAATTCCAGGGAATGCCTTTCTTTCCAGTGAGGACGGGATTCCAGTTTCCGAACATGGGTCTTCCTCCATGACAGAATCACACGTGTCATAACACTGGCTCTGAGGAAGGACACACTGGTGGTTTGTCAGTATGTTGTTGTGGTTAATGTTAAGGTTTTTCACAGAAACTGGTGTACTTTCTGCCCAGCACTTTTCACTGCTGTTCTCATTGCTCACTGTTTTCTCCCTTGCTATGGAGAGAATCTTGGGCAAGTTGCTTCCAGAAGGTTCTTCTTTGAGCTTGTTCATCTGTGGGATGGTAGAAGTCTGCCTGCTCTGCCTGACACTATGTGCTTTAGGAACACTGACATCCAAGACCTTTTCACTACTTTCATCTATAGCTGATGGAGTGGACGTCACTCTTCTCTGAGTCACAGGTGTGAGAACAGAAGCTGCCATTTCTTCAGATGTCATCTTGACGCACACACAGGTTTTAGCTATTGCCGTTTTTCCTCTCTGGTGATCATGTCGAGATTTTTATAAAACAATTTACTAAAAGAATCTCAGATATGCAAGTCCTCTCAGAAACAGTGTGACAATTTATTTGATTCAAGTGCATGAAGAGCCAAATAAATTTCCCGAGTTATCACTTCTTGTCATCTGCAATATGTTTTTCTAGTCCA
>NW_023237951.1:1115-1356 GCF_002007445.2 Ailuropoda melanoleuca | reverse complement strand
ATAGAAATGCAACTGATTTCTGAGCATTGATTTTGTATCCTGCCACATTACTGAATTTCTCTATAAGTTCTCGTAGTTTGGGGGTGGAGTCTTTTGGGTTTTTTTTTTTAATNTTTAAAGATTTTATTTATTTATTCGACAGAGATAGAGACAACCAGTGAGAGAGGGAACAGAAGCAGGGGGAGTGGGAGAGGAAGAAGCAGGCTCATAGCTAAAGAGCCTGACGTGGGGCTCGATCCCA
>NW_023237951.1:561-641 GCF_002007445.2 Ailuropoda melanoleuca | reverse complement strand
ATCCCATAATGCCGGGATCATGCCCTGAGCTGAAGGCAGATGCTTAACCGCTGTGCCACCCAGGCGCCCCAGGGTTTTTT
>NW_023237951.1:0-189 GCF_002007445.2 Ailuropoda melanoleuca | reverse complement strand
TCATATGGTTCTTGACTCTTTTCTTGTTGATATGATCTATCACACTGATTGATTTGCAAATGTTGAACCACACTTGCATCCCAGGGATGAATCCCACTTGGTCTTGGTGGATAATACGTTTAATGTACTGTTGGATCCTATTAGCTAGGATCTTGTTGAGAATTTTGGCATCCATATTCATCAGGGAAA
>NW_023237950.1:0-1126 GCF_002007445.2 Ailuropoda melanoleuca | reverse complement strand
GTTCTGTGCACACAGCAAGAATTCAATAAATGCTGAATACATAAATAATAGTATTTTCTACTCTTCTTCTCCCTTGTTACCTTTATATTCTTGCCAAGTCACATGGAATCTGAAATCAGGTAGAAATAATTGACACTGATTATTAGATGACACTTACTACTATAGTCATACATGCCATCTTTGGAGCTAATGCCCATACTAAGACATCCTGTATTGTACTAAAGAATACAATATACTAGATCTTTTTCTGAATGCTATAAGAGGGTTAGCACCCTCCTCGGGATTTTAAAATTATACTCCACTAGGTGGAAACAGTAAGCTCAAGAATAGATTTCTTTTTAGTTTGTTTTTTAGTAGAACAGGAATTGTCCACTAATTAAATGAAGGACACAATATTAATAATATTCTTTCTTCCTTAAACTACTTCTTGTTTACATGATATGGTCACAGTTAAAACAAATTAGTCTAACGATTAAAAGCTTGATGGAATTTTAAAAAGTCATGATTCCTGTATTAGACTGCCTGTTGCAAGTGTCAGAAAGGCTATAACTTGCAGGAGGACCTATGAAAGATGGGAGGTGGGATGGTGGTTAAGAGTGAAGGGACTCTTCCAGCTCATGTATTGTTGCCAGAAAAATGCCAAGGTTCACCTCCATGGCACAAAAAGTACTAAAAAGACATTTTGACATATATAAGACAGGCTCTGTTGAGAAAAATACCTCAGTTACAATTTTGTTAATTAGGCTTACTAAAGAAAAGTAATATGTCATTACTTCCAGGGAGTAGTTCCTCAAATGTCCTATTCCCTAAAAAGTCTCTCTTCAAAGAAGTCATATGCTTTTAAAGAAAATGCACTTGAGTCTGAAACCCTAAATTCCAATTCTGACTCTACCAATTATGGTGTGATTTTAGGCAAGTCACTTCATTTCATTTTTTGGCAAAATGGGAATCCTCTTATCCCCTCCAGCTGAACTCTTAATAGCTTTTCTTCTGCCCTTGGGTTTCTATACCAACATCTCATAAAAGAAATCCACCCTTGGTCTCAGTCTTTCCAGGTCAAGTTTTCAGAATCATGTTTTCTCGTTTTAGCTTATTCCCTGTTGCCAGCTTGCCTTGGGCACCATTT
>NW_023237949.1:0-1126 GCF_002007445.2 Ailuropoda melanoleuca | reverse complement strand
GTGACACAGTTGTCATAGGAATTTAAGGAATGGGAAACGTGTGTATCATAAAAATGGCTTTTAGTGCTCCTTATGATATAAAGTTGTTGTTACTCACCCACTATGCTTTTCTAATAGTAGTAGTTCATTTGAGCTGAGTCGGCCACACCTTTTACTTCTATAAATTCATGCATCTATGGAAATCTCACCGAATGAAGCATAAGTTTACAAAAAAACTCCCAGAACGGAGCTTACTGACCTATATGAGTATTTAGTGTAGCAATTTTCATCTCATTAGTCCAAGGGACTAACCAAGTGAATATATCACTCAGAAAATATAGACATATCCATTTTTTAACATGTCAGCATTCAGTTGAAAGATTGTCATTGATGTATGTTTCAGGCCCCCACTCACCCCACCCTTCTATACATGTTAGAGGCTCATGTGCAGAAACCTGCCCTTTTGGAGATAAAAATGCCTATTTGTAAGTGAACAGATGGTGTTGCTCAAGTTCAGAGACACATCTTAGGCAGAATCTCAGGGGGAGGAGGGGCTGCGGGGGGAGGAAGACGGGTGTAGTTTGAAAAGGCGTCCTGGGTGATTCTGATAGCCTCCCACCTCGCCCCCACTGTGCAGCACTGATTTAAAGCTTAAAGATACATAAATGTCATGTTAACGCTGATCTGAGCTGCAGAGTAAAAAATGAACTCTTTTCATTTTCTGGTAGAAACTTGTCTGATTGCATTTCTTTGCGTTTTATGTCATAATTTTCAAAGCCTGAACCACCCAACAATATCTTAAAATTGACTCATTTTAAAACTTCTGATTAGTGCAAATACTACATTATTTCCATGTGTATGACGGTGCTAAATAGTAGGTCCCACATGGTCACTCAAAGAGCATTTCTATTTTGCGTAGGTTTATATATATATATATGTCACAATAAAAACATATCACGCATCTGTGGCATTATAATGTAAGCAATGACATTCACAAGTATTATTAGTGGAGCTACTAAAATAAAGCTTGAGATTTAGAATAATTAAAATAGTTATAGCTAAAATTACTTTGAAAAAGCCTTAAGTCAATCATGAAGAATACTATATGTTTTATGTATACAAATTTGCTCAGTAGGGGCGCCTGAGT
>NW_023237948.1:0-5814 GCF_002007445.2 Ailuropoda melanoleuca | reverse complement strand
CACCCATCCCTAATTTCAAGGGAAATTAAATCCATGTGTTTCTCATTCATTTACACTCAGCTCACCAAAATACTGTTCCATAAGAGCGACGCGACTACCAGGAAGCTGCCCGGGCTGTTTTTACGCTGTGTCCTCAGCTGGGAAGTGGGCCTGGCCAACGTCCCCTTGGATCAGCTTCTCCGGCGGCTGATATTCCACTTTGTGGAACCCACAAAGTCCTAACAGACTCAAAACTCTCTGAGGTAGACTCGTAGAAATGTGAGGGCTTGGAGAGGTCAACAGACCAGGTCCCTGCCTCAGAGAAGACAGTTAGAGCCCTTGTTACTCCAGTTTGGTTCTGTCTCNCAGTTTGGTTCTGTCTTCCCTGCTAATCCATTCTTATCAACAACAACCTTGCCCTTCAGGAAATGCCTCTTTCCAGCTGCCCTGACAGGCTCCTGTGCTATACTGGACACTGTCAAAGCTTCACTCAGATGTCCTTGGACACGGTCCCCAGTACCCAACTTCTACAAGCTTTGCTGCTAGAGACTCACCCTGGGAGCTTGGAGCTCTCTTACCCTCAGTCCAGGCAGGAGAAGAACCATGTATTGTAAGGAATAGTTATGTTAATTAAAATGGGTTTCCTTGGTGACTTATCTGGGTGGACACAGAATAACACAACAGAGAGGCATATGAAAGTAAAGAGGACTGATTATCCTTGCAGGTCCTGGAGGAGGGAGGCACGGCATGGCACAGCATGCAGCGGCCACATAGGCAGAACACCCGGGGAGAGGCCACATAGGCAGAACAACCAGGCAGGTGGGAAGCCCGGAGGGAATGCCACCCATGGACAAATGCCTCTAGTGGGGTCAGGTGGAGTACACTAGGGGGTTTTACTGGTGCATTTGAATGTCCCTAGGACACAGTCAGGGAGGACAAGGAAGGGAACTTGTGGCAGGCACCAGCCTTATCTCCCTAGTGCACCTGATCTCTTGGGTGGGGTACTCACAGCCTATTTGTGGCCATATTGAGACAACAGGAAAACAGGAAGTTTTAAAAATTTACAATCAAGAGGCTTCTTGGAGGGCGGATGATGAGCCTAGGGTGTCAGCTCTTTCCCTAGAAACTGACAGGATGGAAACGTTTGATAGGCCTCTAGGAAGAAACTCCAGAGTTTTCCCTGTCTTCTATCTCACCTAACAGTCTCCCTTACAGCAAGGATCTCTGATCAACACTTCATTCCATTGGTAGCAGGGATTGAAAGATCAGAAGTCCCCAGAATCTCATATCAAGGCTCTCCCACAGCCTGGGCTCTGGTCCGAGGAGACATTAGGGAAAAATGTGGTGCTGATTCTGTTCTGACACAACACCAAGACTAGGAGAATGGAAGAGGGGTGAGGAATGTCGGTAGGCATTCTCAGCAAACTGCTCAAAGAGCAAACTGCCAATGGATGCCATGCTTTCAGGGGAACATGCCAAGATCACCACCATCTTGTGGATAAAGACTGACACATGGCAAGTACTCAATAAATATTTGATGTTGAAATAGGAAAGCTCTCCATAAGGCATGAGAAAGTGGGAAGATTCTTGGCACAGATCAGCAGCTCTGACTTTCAGGCCAGAACCTGTCACACTTGGAAGATGGTAGTTCTTTTGAGGAGAAGCCATAAAACACAATGATTACGTGAGCAATGCCTGGGGCTCACTATGCCATTTCTGGGCATCATCTGGTTGATCTTGGGCAAGTTCTGTAAACTCTCTGTGCTTTGGTCTTGACATTGATTGTTATGGGGTAATAATAGTGCCTGCCTTTGCACTGAGGATTAAATGAGAAAATTCCCGTGCAGCTGTGAGGACAGTATCCAACACTTAGTATGCGCTTAATTAATACCATATATGATTGTTACTGCTGTTAGAGTCTCACAGATTGATAAGGCTATATAGGAGAGGTTGTGGGACATGTCACAGCTCTACAAAAATGGAATAGGTGAGCTAATCACACATGAGAAAAGGATTTATAAAATGCTCCTTGACAGTATCTTATCTAGATTTAGTCATGTAGTCTCAGGCTCCCTTCAGTGTAGAATTGGACTACCAGCTTCAGTATCATCTGGGAGCTGGTTACAAATGAAAAATCGCAGGACCCATGCCAAGTCTAGAGAATCAGAATTTTCATTTCAACTAGCTACCAAGTGGTTAGCATGCACACTAATTCTTTAATCCTATTTACTGTGGCAACATTAAGATATAATAACTTCATTCATTTAAATTGTCCTGGTTGAGGTGTGTGTGTGTGTGCGTGAGTGTGCGTGCACACGCACTCGTGTGTGTGTATTTAGCTTATTGAGATATAACTGACATACAAAACAGCACACATTTAATACATACATCTTCATGAGTTTGGACACGTGCACACACATGATACCATCACCACAGCCAAAGTTCTAAACGTATCCATTATCTGAAAAAAATTTCCTTATGTCCTATTTCATGGAGATTTTTTGGTAAGACCACTTAATGTGAGATCCATCCTCTTAACATATTATAAATTTCGGAAGAGTGTACTGTAAATTATAGGTTCTGTGTCATACAACAGACCTCTAAGACTTCGTTCTGAGATATAAAGACTATGAACAATCATCACAACAAAAATTCTGAATATTTCCATCACCCCCAAGAATTTCCTCAGGCCCTTTTGCTTTATGTTTCTTTATCCACCTTTGACCCCAGGCAGCATCTGAGTATCTTTCTGTTAGTATAGATTATTTGGGATATTTTAGAATTTTATATGGAATAAAACAGAACGTATTCTCTTTATCTGGCTTCTTTTTTGTTCCTCATAATGACTTGGAGATCCATCCATATTGTCTTCATCAGAAGGTCATTACTTCTTATTGTGCTCCATTGTACAGGTAGGTCACAGTTTGTTAACCCACTCACCTACTGATGAACACTTAGGCTGTTCACAGACTTTCTGGCTGTTACAAATAAAGCTTCCATGAGCAACGATGTATGTATGTCTTTGAGTGGATATAGGTTTTCATCTCACTTGGATGATGCTTACAAATGGAATGACTGGGTCTCTGCTTGCCTACATTAGGCATTTAACATTATGCCACGTGTCCCTGGGCTTTGTTAACTTTTTAAAAAGTCTTTTTTTGGGGCTCCTGGGTGGCGCAGTCGTTAAGCGTCTGCCTTCGGCTCAGGGCGTGATCCCAGTGTTCTGGGATCGAGCCGCACATTGGGCTCCTCCACTAGGAGCCTGCTTCTTCCTCTCCCACTCCCCCTGCTTGTGCTCCCTCTCTCACTGGCTGTCTCTGTCAAATAAATAAATAAAATCTTTTTTTTAAAAAAAGGTCTTTTTTCTCTCTTTTCTTTAGTTTGGATAATTCTGACATATTCAAGTTTACCTATCCTTTCCTTTTTCACTTCCGTTCTGCTATCCAAGCCATTAGGAAATTTGTTATTTCAGATATTTTCCTTTTTCAGTTCCAAATTTTCAGCTTGGTTATTTATATATTCTATATCCCTAGTGAGTTTTCTTATTTTTTCATTCATCACCATTGTATTTTCTCTACCTGATTGAGCAGTTTTAATATTTTGAGTCATCTTAGGGTCAACCTCTGTTGTCTTTTCTCTTGAGTACGGGTCACATTTTTCTGGTTCTTCTGGTTTTTTAATTTTGGACTGTATCCTGAACATTGTCAAGGATATGTAGCAGAGAATCTGAATTCTGTGTTCTTTTAAGGCGTGCTGATGCTTTTCTTTTAACAGGCAACAACTTGGCTAAGATTAAACTTCAAACTTGATCTCACCAGTGGTCATGCAGTGCCTGTGTTCTCAGTTTGGACTTTTTAGTCTGCCCCATGTGTGAATGGTTCAGTGGTCACCCACAGACTTTTCTAGATTTTATGAACAGAATTAGAGATTCCCATTCCATGCTCCCTCCTTAGATTTTTGCCACCCTCCAGTAACCCTGGTTGCCCTGGGCACCTTCTCTTTTCTCCTGGTGACTTTTCATACGAGTCTTAGTTGACCTATGACATACCACAACTGCAGTTGCCTTCAGGTAAGGCAACAAAGATGGGAACTTCTCCCATGCCTGTTGTTTCCTGGGAGTTTCAACTCTCTTTAAGAGTTTATGTGCTTCTGTTCACTCTGTAGAATCCTTGGGTAATTGATTTTATGTATTTTTTTCCCAGCATATGTAGCTGTTATCTGTGGGAAATTAAATTTGTTACCTCAAATAGAACTATTGTTTGTGTACTTTTTATTTCATTGATTTCTGTGTTGTTTTTGATATTTCCTTCCTTCCATTTATTTTGGGTTCAATTTACTATTCTTTTGCTAACTTCTTGAGGCTAGAGCTTAAATCTTTGATTTTAGGCTTTCCTTCTCTAAAATAAAGACCTAAAGCTATAGAATTTCCTTTGAGCACTTTTGCTGATTCTATCTTTATTTAAATTTTTTATAGTTTGTCCATCACGGATTTTTTGCATTTTGCTTTTAAAAAACATTGCTTCAAAGNAACTCTCTTTAAGAGTTTATGTGCTTCTGTTCACTCTGTAGAATCCTTGGGTAATTGATTTTATGTATTTTTTTCCCAGCATATGTAGCTGTTATCTGTGGGAAATTAAATTTGTTACCTCAAATAGAACTATTGTTTGTGTACTTTTTATTTCATTGATTTCTGTGTTGTTTTTGATATTTCCTTCCTTCCATTTATTTTGGGTTCAATTTACTATTCTTTTGCTAACTTCTTGAGGCTAGAGCTTAAATCTTTGATTTTAGGCTTTCCTTCTCTAAAATAAAGACCTAAAGCTATAGAATTTCCTTTGAGCACTTTTGCTGATTCTATCTTTATTTAAATTTTTTATAGTTTGTCCATCACGGATTTTTTGCATTTTGATTTTAAAAAACATTGCTTCAAAATATTTGTCTTGATTACTTAGCCTTTCAGCACCTCTTACATTTAGCACCCAAGGCAAATGTCTCATTATCTTACCTCACCCCACCCTAGTTTTATCAGAAGAATCCCTGTTGAGTCACTTATCTAAGTGACCCAAGGTCTGGGAACAGCCCAGTTACAAGGCCTGGCTCTGGAGATACAGCTGGGCAATTGTGGACTGTTATCTGGAGGCGCAGTAAGTTCAGTCACGTGACAGGGAAAACTTTTGAGAGGTGGGAGCTCTGCATTATGGGGAGTCAATAAAGTGGCCAGGAGCCCTTATCAGGGATATCATAGACTTTGTCAGGAAAGCTATTCATATAAGGCAGTGAGCAGACCTAGCAGGAGTTGGCCAGGGACATCCCAGACAGAGGGAAAAGCATAACCAAAAGCCTAGAGGCTACAAAGAGGAGGAAGCATTCAAGGAATTGCAAATGGTTCCGGAAGTTTGAAGTCAGAGTGCAAAGCAAAGGGATGACAATGCAGGCGGTTATCAGGAGCTACACCTCAGAAAGCCATCAGTCCCATGTTAGGACACTTGACTTTTATTTTGAAGAGTCAGGTTTGGTGTGAGGATGTAATATGATCAGATTTTACTGTCACCTATTCTAGAATGACCATCCTGAGTACAATGTGGTTGGTGGATTGGAAGAGAAAAGACTAGATACAGTGCAGCCACTGCAAAACTTTAAGGAAAAACCAGATGAGGGAAAATTCTGGCCTAAGTGAAGCATGGAGCTATAGAATGAGACCCATGTCTGGGTGCCGTGGACAGGGACTGGCAAGGGATTAGATGCTGGTGGAGAGAGGTGGGAAAAGCAAGGTGGGTCTCAGATTTCCAGCACTGGAGGAGGAAATGGTTTGGGAATGAAAACAATGTATAAGGT
>NW_023237947.1:3033-3188 GCF_002007445.2 Ailuropoda melanoleuca | reverse complement strand
AACAGGAATCAAGGTGCTTTGGTACCGTGAGTGAAACACGACGAACACAGCACTGTGAAAGACAATTCGGCGAAAACACGCTTCCCACGAAATGTTTGTTCCCTGGGGAAATCCTGTCAAAACTGCTGGTGGCAATGGAACGAAAAGGCCCAAAA
>NW_023237947.1:577-2825 GCF_002007445.2 Ailuropoda melanoleuca | reverse complement strand
TGAGTAAGGGAGCATGAATGAAAAGGTTCAGGATTTTCGAGGACTCAGCGCCCTTCTCATTGGTAATAAACAGAGCGTCAAGGAAAACACCTCCAGCGAACTGCACTATTTTCATTGGGGACCCCGATTCCACATTGGGTGTAGGGGCCTGGGGAGGATCCAGCCCTTAGAACCAAGAAACAAAGTGTGAGGGGAAAGCCCTTGAAGTCACGAAGGCCTTATGGAAGGAGGAAGAGGAATCAAGGAGCTTTGGTACCATGAGTGAAACACGACGAACACAGCACTGAGAAGGACAATTCGGCCAAAACCCGCTTTCAACGAAATGCATGCTACCTGGGGAAATCCTGTCAAAACTGCTGGTGGCAATGCAACGAATAGGCCCAAAAGAAGTCCGTCAGAAACAACACCGTACAGGGACCTTCTTAGCACTATCATCACCCTTCCTGAATAGGGAAACATGAGGGAAAGAGGTCACAGAATCCTGTCGAGAGTGTCCCATAGTGGGCTCTGAGACCCCACACAGACAAGGGAAATATCAACATCATCATCTCTCGTGAGTAAGGGAGCATGAATGAAAAGGTTCAGTATTTTCGACGACTCAGTGCCCTTCTCATTGGTAATAAAGCAGAGCGTCCAGGAAAACACCTCCAGCGTACAGCAGTTTTATCACTGGGGACCCCGATTCCACATTGGGTGTAGGGGCCTGAGGAGGATCTAGCCCTTAGAACCAAGAAACAAAGTGTGAGGGGAAAGCCCTTGAAGTCACGACGGCCTTATGGAAGGTGGAACAGGAATCAAGGGGCTTTGGTACCGTGAGTGAAACACGACGAACACAGCACTGAGAAAGACAATTCGGCCAAAACCCGCTTCCAACGAAATGCTTGCTCCCTGGGGAAATCCTGTCAAAACTGCTGGCGGCAATGGAACGAAAAGGCCCAAAACACGTCCGTCAGAAACAACACTGTACAGGGACCTTCTTAGCACTATCATCACCCTTCCTGAATAGGGAAACATGAGGGAAAGAGGTCACAGAATCCTGTCGAGAGTGTCCCATAGTGGGCTCTGAGACCCCACACAGACAAGGGAAATATCAACGATCATCATCTCTCGTGAGTAAGGGAGCATGAATGAAAAGGTTCAGGATTTTCGAGGACTCAGCGCCCTTCTCATTGGTAATAAAGCAGAGCGTCCAGGAAAACACCTCCAGCGAACAGCAGCCTTTTCACTGGGGACCCCGATTCCACATTGGGTGTAGGGGCCTGGGGAGGATCCAGCCCTTAGAACCAAGAAACAAAGTGTGAGTGGAAAGCCCTTGAAGTCACGACGGCCTTATGGAAGGTGGAACAGGAATCAAGGGGCTTTGGTACCGTGAGTGAAACACGACGAACACAGCACTGAGAAACACAATTCGGCCAAAACCCGCTTCCAACGAAATGCTTGCTCCCTGGGGAAATCCTGTCAAAACTGCTGGCGGCAATGGAACGAAAAGGCCCAAAACACGTCTGTCAGAAACAACACTGTACAGGGACCGTATTAGCACTATCATCACCCTTCTTGAATAGGGAAACATGACGAAAAGTGGTCGCGGAACCCTGATGAGAGTGCCCCATATTGGTCTCTGAGACCCCACACAGTCCAGGGAAATTTCAACGATCATCATCTCTCGTGAGCAAGGGAGCATGAATGAAAAGGTTCAGGATTTTCGAGGACTCAGCGCCCTTCTCATTGGTAATAAAGCAGAGCGTCCAGGAAAACACCTCCAGCGAACAGCAGCCTTTTCACTGGGGACCCCGATTCCACATTGGGTGTAGGGGCCTGGGGAGGATCCAGCCCTTAGAACCAAGAAACAAAGTGTGAGTGGAAAGCCCTTGAAGTCACGACGGCCTTATGGAAGGTGGAACAGGAATCAAGGTGCTTTGGTACCGTGAGTGAAACACGACGAACACAGCACTGAGAAAGACAATTCGGCCAAAACCCGCTTCCAACGAAATGCTTGCTCCCTGGGGAAATCCTGTCAAAACTGCTGGCGGCAACGGAACGAAAAGGCCCAAAACACGTCCGTCAGAAACAACACCGTACAGGGACCGTCTTAGCACTATCATTACCCTTCGTGAATAGGGAAACATGAGGGAAAGTAGTCGCGGAAGCATGACGAGAGTGCCCAACAGTGGTCTCTGAGACACCACACAGTCCAGGGAAATATCAACGATCATCATCTCTCGTGAGTAAGGGAGCATGAATGAAAAGG
>NW_023237947.1:0-229 GCF_002007445.2 Ailuropoda melanoleuca | reverse complement strand
GGAACGAAAAGGCCCAAAACACGTCCGTCAGAAACAACACCGTACAGGGACCGTCTTAGCTCTATCATCACTCTTCGTGAAAAGGGAAACATGAGGGAAAGTGGTCGTGGAAGCCTGAAGAGAGTGCCCCATAGTGGTCAATGAGACATCACACAGTCCAGGGAAATATCAACGATCATCATCTCTCGTGAGTAAGGGAGCATGAACGAAAAGTTTCAGGATTTTCGAG
>NW_023237946.1:0-1126 GCF_002007445.2 Ailuropoda melanoleuca | reverse complement strand
AAACAGAATACAAGCTGAAATTGTACTATTGTTTTTGGAAACTGGAAATAAATCTTCCTTAAGGTTAATGACTTTCAAATATTTTAGACAAGAGTAATCTGTGATGAAATATTACCTCACACATTTTATTTGTGCTAAATTCTCTTATTTTAAAGTATGTTCTGTCAACAACACAGAGTATTTTCACCTAAAACATTATTTTAGCCGTATTACTCACTTACGTGAACATTATTAGAATGTAAAATCTTTCAAGATTTCTTCTTTGGAGCATTTTTCAAAGTTTAATATTAAGTATAAGAAGATAGAGAAATGTACATATAGAGAAAATTATTTTCCTCAGAACTGGCTAGGTCATATAACTAAAGTATTTATAAAGTTCATTTTTTAAGTGAAACATTTTGAAAAGTGGTTATATATTTGATTCTTAGAATTGTTCCTTCCAATTGGAAAGAATAGGACCTTCACATTAGAAGATAGGGTCATAACAAACAGAATCACATTTTTTAGAAAGCTTTCCCTAGAGAATTTATCTCTTGTCCTACCATGTGGGTTCAAGGGGTCTAATAAAAAGTTCTGTAAATTAAAAGTGGGTTATTTCAACTTGGGAATGTAGAGAGAGGTCTTTGGAAATCTCTGGGCCAGATCCTCCTTGGTGAATAAACAATTTCCAGTATAGAGGGCTGCCAGTATATTAAGTCCCCTGTTACCCCCAGTACACTCTTGGATTTGGCTAGGTAGATCTGTCTTTGCAGTCAACAAATTAGGAGGGCTGGGCTGTTCATTAACTGTCAAAATCGAGTCAGCATTTGAAGTTAGCTAATTTCTCTTTTGGTGTGTTTGGTTATTGGAAGTTTTACTATCATTTGCGTATCAGGAATATAATACCCACAGAGAAACATTTGACCCACTCACTTTTTGGAGGCACAGAAGCTGTACAGCATTTTTCTAGGTTTACATACTTCTTTGTAGAAACTTTCATAGGAGTTGAGTGTGAGTGTGTGTCTGTGTGTTTAGGGTGGGGTCCTTAATCCTGATCCAAACCTAATCTATTGATAGAATGAAAGGCTAGGTAGATGTCACTAAAGCATGAAAAATGTGATCCAAAAAGTAAAATCAATACTGCTGT
>NW_023237945.1:0-1126 GCF_002007445.2 Ailuropoda melanoleuca | reverse complement strand
TCAATCAATCAATCACCAAATGTTCATTGAGTGCCTGCTACTATCTTTCAGGTGCTGAGATAATATTCTGGTTCCCAAACCTAAAATATGTGTAACCTAAGAAAAATTGCTTAGTCTACCTGAGTTTTACTTTCCATATTTGCAGAATGTCAACATTCATACTTATTTAATGGACTTAGTTATGCGGAATGAATAAGATCATGTATGGAAGCACTCACCCCAGGGAGCTGGCAGTGCTTAATACCCGGGAACTCTAAGGACTTCAGTTGTTCAGGATCTCATAGTCTGGGGCACTTGTTTTTCAACCCTGGACGTATATTTGAAGTACCTGGGAATATCAATGCCCAGGCCGCTCTTCTGAGATTCTGACGTGATTCTGTTTGGGAATGTAGTATATTACTTTTTGTAAGTTCCTAGATGATCTAAATGTGTACACAGTGTTGATAACCCCTGGTCTAATGATGAGGCCAACCTGTGATAAAATCTCAAAACAACATTATAGAAATTCAAAATCAGATTAGACTTGATACAGATCAGCACAAGGCTAGGAGAAATAGCCAAGATGAAGTGGGTCTGGCTCCTGTTGGGGTATAAACCAAGTCACAATGTCAACTGGGACGTGTTCAATTTGTTCCAGGCCTAGGGTGGGATTGATCAATGGCCAGGGAGTCTGATCTGGCAGCTGAGTTTTAGGGGGGTCCCTGAACATTTTTGGGGGGAAATTGCCAAATGTCAAATGAACTCTACAAAATTGTATTTAGAAATAATTTTTAGGGGAAAAATTAATGTTATTCAAAGGAAAAATTCAAATTAAAACATTGTATAAAAAGATCTGCAATATAACATTCAAACACCCTCAAATTAAAGAATTTCAACTGCATTTTGAATTTTTCTTCCGTACATTCTTAGACACTATTTAGAAAATGCTAAAATCATAAAAAATATTTTCTCAGTGTGAAGTTATGTTGAAAACAAGTGGAAAGATAAAGGTTCTTTTGCCAGTACAACTGTTTTTAACCAAGGAAACTAGATCTTAGTTTTAGATGAGGTTTGACTCATGCACCTTTAATTTTATGGATAGACTCAAAATACCTTTTAATGAAAGCCTGTCATTCAGATTACAGTT
>NW_023237944.1:0-1126 GCF_002007445.2 Ailuropoda melanoleuca | reverse complement strand
TGTTTTTTTTCTTTGTTTTTTGTCATTCTTTTGATTTGTCAATGGTCGGAATATTTTCCCTGAAACAAACATTGAGAATAATAGGGTGTATTTTAGGGCAGGTATCAGGCAGCCAAAATATTAAGTTGATTGGAAGCAGTCTGGTTTAGTAATTAAAGAGGGTTGGTCCTCTCTTCCCTAGCAAGGATTAAGAGCCAGCATAGGGATGGCTTTTTTATTAAAAGTTTTTCTTGCCCCTGCAGGAACTTCACCCTGATGAAATTGACACCGACTCTGCCTACATTCTTTTCTATGAGCAGCAGGGGATAGACTATGCACAATTCCTGCCAAAGATCGATGGCAAAAAGATGGCAGACACGAGCAGCATGGATGAAGACTTTGAGTCCGATTACAAAAAGTACTGTGTGTTACAGTAAAGCTGCCACTCTGACTGCTAGACAGGCTGGTGGTGAGGGAGATGGCTCCCTGTAGCTAACGTTTGGCAGAAGCGTCGCTGAAAGGCAAGCTAAATGTAGTTATTTTATCCCGTGACCCTGAAGCACAAAATAAAAATCCTAATTAAAATAGCAGTTAGCATAACAGTAGTAATACTTTGGTTTGGAAATGTCTCACACAAGCCCTCTGGTAGAGAACTTTCAGGCAGAGCCCACCATTAGCCTGTAAACAAAAGGGTTTGGCACCAGCCACCTGGGACCAAATAGGAGCTAAATTGTGTTTGTCCAGATATAAACAAACATGTAGTGAGTGTAGAGTTTACCAATAACCATAACAAAATGCTAAGAATTTCCTTGGAGTCAAAGTCAAACAAAAAATTGTAGTGTTGTCTGGGGACGACATGATATGCTACCTCCTTTGTCCTGAAGTTTTATTCATTATATTGACAAGATGGACAAAGCAAGATCAGAAGGCGTACAAAGGATTCTTCTGGCATGGACACACATTTTTCTATTTATTTTTTAAACTATTTCCCCCACTCTTTCTATGCCTTTCTTGCTTTTCGTTTCTGTTGTTGTGTTTGTGTTTGAGACACAACCAGTCATTCGTGGCAGAGGCGTATAGAAGTGGTCAGTTCGAAAGGGAGAATCTCTTAAGAGCTGTGTGCCTTCTGCCCAGGGCCTTGGTCGGT
>NW_023237943.1:0-1126 GCF_002007445.2 Ailuropoda melanoleuca | reverse complement strand
TGGATATTCTTTCCTGCTTTGTTGAAGATTAGTTGACCATAGAGTTGAGGGTCCATTTCTGGGTTCTCTATACTGTTCTGTTGATCTGTGTGTCTGTTTTTGTGCCAGTACAGTACTGTCTTGATGATTATAGCTTTGTGATACAGCTTGAAGTCTGGAATTGTGATGCCTCCACCTTTGGTTTTCTTTTTCAACATTACTTTGGCTATTCAGGGTCTTTTGTGGTTCCATATAAGTTTTAGGATTGTTTGTTCCAGCTCTGTGAAAAATGCTGATGGTATTTTGATAGGGATTGCGATTAATGTATAGATTGCTCTAGGTGGCATGGACATTTTAACAATATTTGTTCTTCCAATCCATTATCATGAAATGTTTTTCCATTTCTTTGTGTCTTCTTCAATTTCCTTCCTAAGTGTCTA
Source organism: Ailuropoda melanoleuca (assembly GCF_002007445.2). Classification (NCBI taxonomy): domain Eukaryota; kingdom Metazoa; phylum Chordata; class Mammalia; order Carnivora; family Ursidae; genus Ailuropoda; species Ailuropoda melanoleuca. The sequence continues at coordinate 707 of NW_023237943.1, read as the reverse complement.
TAGTTCTCAGAGTACAGATCTTTTACCTCTTTGGTTAGGTTTATTCCTAAGTATCTTATGGTTTTGGGTGCAATGGTAAATGGGATCAATTCCTTGAGTTCTCTTTCTGCTGTTTCATTGTTAGTATATAGAAATTCAACAGACTTCTGTGCATTGATTTTATATCCTACAACTTTGCTGAATTCTTGTATCAGTTCTAGCAATTTTGGGGTATCTACACAGACTATCAAGGACATGTGATTTTCTAATTCTACTTACCATATGTCCCTAGTCATTTTATATATAGCATGTCTAGATGTGGCAAAGTAAGTTTTCTTTTAAGATGTTGGGAGGAGAGTTGAGAAAATTCTTCTTCTTCTCCTTCTTCCCCTCCTTCTTCTTCTTCTTTCTTCTTCTCCTTCTTATTGTTTTGTGTTATATATGAAACCTTCTATAAATACCCAATAAATCTTTCCAAAGGTGATGGGCCATTTTCTTTTCTAAAGTCAAGGTCTAGTGGAATAGGCCCCAGGGCTGCTGCTTTCAGGTCACCGAGAGGACCAAACAGCCTCAGAATCTGCAAGCCCCTAGTCCTCCAGGAAGGGGCATGGTTGGCCTGGGCAGGCCCAGAGTCAGTAGCCAGCCCTTGCCACGGAAAATTCCAGGGATGTGGGCTTTGCCCTGCTTCCCACCCGCTTCCTGTGGGAAGTCCAAAAATTTTTTTTTTT
>NW_023237942.1:0-1125 GCF_002007445.2 Ailuropoda melanoleuca | reverse complement strand
TCGCCAGGGTTGATTCGGCTGATCTGGCTGGCTAGGCGGGTGTCCCCTTCCTCCCTCACCGCTCCACGTGCATCCTTCCCGAAGCTGTGCGCTCGGTCGAAGAGGAAGACCTTCCCCGATAGAGGAGGACCGTTCTTCGGTCAAGGGTATACGAGCAGCTGTGCTCCCTGCTAGAACCTCCAGACAAGCTCTCAAGGTCCATTTGTAGGAGAGCGCAGGGTAGTCAAGCTTCCAAGACTCCAGACGCATCCAAATGAGGCACTGCACGTGGCAGTCTGCCTTTCAAAAAAAAAAATTAAAATCAAATCAAAAGCCATATGAATCATGAACACAGAAAGGTATTTCTTTTCTTCATTGTTTTAAAAAAGTCAGTTCATGTTTTAGGACATAGAAAGCTGCAAGGGAACACCACTTCCAACCTAGTGATGAGAAAAAGCAGCGTAATCTACAAACCAGTTTTTCTTGAGCCCGTGAGAGAGCTAAGACCACAAGGAAATGAAGGGAAGTGATTTTGAGTCACAACCAGCCCTTCTGCAGAGAGACAGGCTGCAGGGACTATTGATCCTTTAGCAGAGCACGGAGAAAGCAACCATAAAGACAGGTAAGGAAGAAACAGCTAACATTTTAATAAATTCTTAAAGGCCACACATAGGGTAGCTTGACTGTTTAGCATAACCGGGAGCCCCAGACTCAGAGAAGGCCCTGGGTCAGTGTTCATGAGCGACAGTGGGGCAGTGGAAGGACACTGGGGACAATGACCCATTCTCTCCTACTCAACCTTAGAGCAGCTCCCTTCAGCAGACCCAGCCATGGAAGACCCACTGGTTCCAGGGAAGGGAACAAAAGATCCCTTCCATCTGATGAAACGGGAAGAAGATCAAATTTAACCCAAAGTAAGCAGAAGGAAGGAAAGAATCAAGGCAAGAGCAGAAATCAATGACGTGGGGAACAGAAACACAGAGTGAATCAATAAAATTAAAAAATGGGACTTTGAAAAGATAATACAATTGACAGACCTCTAATCAGGATGATCAAAAAAAGAAGAATTAGACACAAACCAGGACTAGTGTGCACCAATAGGATACAGACTTCAAAAAGACAATAAAGGGATATTAGGACACTCCA
>NW_023237941.1:0-1125 GCF_002007445.2 Ailuropoda melanoleuca | reverse complement strand
GGATCACGCCCTGAGCCAGAGGCAGACGCTTAACGACTGCACTACCCAGGTGCCCCTGAAGTTCTAAAGATATGATTTGAAGATTTGTTGCTGCAAATATTTCATGTGTTTATATATATTTAAATTTAGTAGAATTTACCAAAATGTGATTCATACAAAATGGTGGTTCACAACTCCAAATGAATTGTAATGCACGCTTGAAACCTGAAGTGCAAACTTCAATTAAGTTACATTCTCATGTAGAAAGTATAAAATGTGTATGAGAAATACAGTAAATTTGCATTATCTTTTAATTATAAGAATATTACTATAATAAAATTTTACCTTGAGAAAATCAAACAACATTTTATATGTCCAGTTACTAAAAGATAGGTTGCAAAATATACATGACTCTTTTTGGCTATTTACCAGAATCCTCTTATTTTTCCTCTTCATTTCCACATCAGGTAATTTTCTTAAATTCCCTATTTTTATCACTTCTTTTTTATGGCAGTCTGTGAGATTGCTCTTGACTAGCCAGGATAATTATGCATTTTGTATACTGGTAAGGCTATTTAAAACAAAATAAATGAGGTCATATTCAGTGGAATACTTAGAGAACAAATTTATGAGTAAATTTATTTTTTCAATAGTTTTTAGTTTGTAGAAGAAATAAGATTCATAGTTATGTTCAGAAAAACAACTTTTAGAATTACCAACTTATTTTTCCAGATTTGTAGAAACAAATAAGGTAGAGAATCTCAGTAATTTCTTATAATCAAGTGAAATCATGCCAAACTTATAATGATGGAGAAATAAATCATTGAAAACACATAGTGTGTAATCACTAGGTGTTTATGGGAATAAATTCCTTTTGCCACAACAAACATTAAAGAAACTGTGCAAGGATCATATCTTTTATTTCAATGTTATTTTATTTAAAAGAAAACTAATTTTTTTTGTTGTTATTGCTAAGGATATTAACAAGACATCTTATTTTCCTTTCAACATATTCATTACATCCAAAGGTGTGTTCATTTTCCCCAAAACTAGTTTTCCTCCTGTATTATGCATCTTTTTTTTTTAAGATTTTATTTATTTATTTATTCAACAGAGATAGAGACAGCCAGCGAGAGAGGGAACACA
>NW_023237940.1:0-1125 GCF_002007445.2 Ailuropoda melanoleuca | reverse complement strand
CCGTGTTTATTTTAAGTTCAGGTTCTCAGGAGGTGCCGAGCTCATCCTTCACCTAGAAACTTAGACATGCTTCTGCCAACAGTAGCCCTGGCGGCGGCCATGGGGGCCATCCGGCGGGGACCCGGCCAGCCTGCGGCAGGTGCAGGGCTCCACGGGCACCGGCCGTCTGCCTCCGCTCGAGCTCTCCCCATCAGCAGATTCCCCGCTGCCCAGCACACACGTGCGCACACGTGAGCACACATGTACCCACATAGACGCACAGAACACATTTCCTTCGAGAGTGACTTCCAGACAAACCCACCGCGACATCCACTCCGTGTTGAAGTTCTTTGCTGGGAATTTCTATTTCTCTGAGACCATGGATCAGCGAAATCGCACTCAGCCTCTTGGAGCTTTTATGAATCACAAAGGAGGACAGAAAGCACCACCAACGTGTCTCTGGAAACCCAGAAAGCCAGAGCTCGCTGGGACGTTAATGGTTATGGAGTCTGCAAATGTTTAATGTGCTCAGGAGAACACTCTGGAGCCGTGTCTACCACGCTTGAGAAACAAGAACGATTAGCTTGTCTGAAAGCAGGTGCCCTCTGGTTGTGGATTCTGACGGAGACCCGCAGGGCTGGCACTGGGGTGGGGGGGTTCTGAGGGCGGAGGAAGTTCTGTCCTTATGTTTCCTTCCCTCCTGTTTGGGGAAAGGACAGCGCCCGGTGTCGAAGGGGGCACCTGCAGGAGGGGGACAAGGGCGTCCCTCACACGCCTGGCCCGGAGCCTCCCTTCAGGGTGGCAGGCTGCGGGAGAGACTAGGGGGTGCTCCACGCCACACATAGGAAACTCAGTCCCCCTTTGGCCGCCAGTCTTGCCCCCTGAAATCCCTCCAGCTCGTTCCTCCCGAGCCCCCACTTCTGGGTCCCACGAGGCTCTCGGTGCAAGTGGGACGTGCTGCCTGGTGTGCTCGTCCTAACTTCATCTCACGGATGGGGCTGGAGAGCACACCTCAGGAACCCTTCCTAGTAACCCCTTAATTTTGAATCCTATTTTCATGGACAAAGATGTCTGTCTTTGAGGTTAAATGAGGTGCACATCACCGACTACCAGGGAGAATGAAATTATTTACAAAAAAATGGTGCA
>NW_023237939.1:0-1125 GCF_002007445.2 Ailuropoda melanoleuca | reverse complement strand
GACGTGTGTAAAGTCAGAGGGCTAGGGGACGCTCAGGTCTGGATGGTCACGCACACAGACCCAAACTCAAATCCTGCCTCCAGCCTTTGTCAGCTGTGTGATCCTGGGAGAATTATTCAATTTCTCTGAGTCTGTTTCCCCAGTTTGGAAGTGATGGTAATAATACTGACCTCACAGAGAGGTTGCGAGGTTTGGGTGGGGTAATCTATGTAACAGGCCCAACATGCTGCCATGTTTACTTCCTGCCCCCCACATATGCTCCCTCACATATTTGGCTCTCAATCAGTCACGCAGTACACAATCAAGAAATATAGTTTTGTGAATGAACGCCATGATGGATGTAATTTCCTAGGTAACCAAGGGTTAATTAGAAATCCTCTTTTGTTCCAACCCTTGTTAAAAATACTTAGAAAATGTCAGAATCCATTTTTCTTACATGCAGTGAGCGTGATTTCATCTTTGATTCATTCCGAACATCGGTCCTCATTACCCAGGCCTGTGGGTACAGCCAAGAATGATGTAGGATATTGAGAATAACATGCAAATTGGTTAAAAAAATTAATTCCAAATGTGGACTTTAAGACCTTCAGCAAAATGCCTATACATTTGAATTTATGTCATTGAAGGCAAGGTATTAGAAACATTAGAAGCATGTCTTTATGTGCAATAGCTACTCAAGTATTTGTACAATCATTCATTCAAAAATTTCACTCAGAGCCTGCTCTGTGTCTGGCAAAGGGATGGTGGACAAGATGGATAGATGTGGTTGCTGTCTACATGAAGGGGGGAGACGGACGATTGGTAGGGGATGTCCCGGGAGCTATGAGCAGCCACGTTGGTAGTTCCTACCTAGTCTGGGTTTAGTGACTGGTGAGGGTGAAGGTGGTGATGTCAGGACAGGGACGGCGTTCTGAAGGCAGTGATGCTTAAGCAAAGTGAGGCGCAGGAGGAGAGGAGTGGGACAAAAGGAAGGTTTTCTATGTATCAGACACAGCCTGTGCAAGAGCGCACCCAGGTTATCCAGACTGCTGGCATCACTGTGGTCGGGATCCAGGGGGATTGAGAAAGAGTAGAGGAGAGGGGCCGGGTCGTGCCCCTGACTGATTATCTAAGGGAGGCTTGTGC
>NW_023237938.1:0-1113 GCF_002007445.2 Ailuropoda melanoleuca | reverse complement strand
CCAAGGGCAGAAATGAGAGCAAATCTGGCAGAAATTAAAAATGCTATGAATCAAATGCAGTCAAAACTAGACTCTCTGATNGAATGAGGCAGAAGAACGAATTAGTGAATTGGAGGATAGGATGGTAGAAGAGAAAGTTAAAACAGAAACTTGGCTCAAAAAAATCCAATCTCAAGAATATAGATTACAGGAGATTACTGACTCAATGAGACATTCCAATGTCAGAATCATCGGCATCCCTGAAGGGGTGGAAAAAGACAGAGGTCTATAAGAGATATTTGAACAAATTGTAGCTGAAAACTTCCCTAATCTAGCAAAGGAAACAAGCATTCATGTCCAAAAGGCAGAAAGGACCCCTCTCAAGGTCAACCACAACAAACCTACGCCACGTCATGTCATAGTGCAATTCGCAAATATTAGATCCAAGGATACAGTATTGAAAGTGGCCAGGGCGAAGAATTTCTCACATACAGAGGCAAAAATATCAGAAAAATGTCAGACCTGTCTACACAGACCTGGAATAAGAGGAAGGGTTGGCAGGATATTTTTAAAGCTCTATCCGAGACAAACATGCAGCCAAGGATCCTTTATCCAGAAAGGTTGTCATTCAGAATTGATGGAGAGATAAGGACCTTCCAGGATAGGCAGAAACTGACCAAATTCGTAACCATGAAACAAGCCCTACAGGAAATATTAAAGGGGGTTTTATAAACATAAAAAGGCCCAAGAGTGATACAGAACAGAAATTTACAATCTATAGTAACAAAGGATTTACAGGCAACATGACATCAGTAAAATCATATCTCTCAATAATCACTGTCAATGTGATTCACAACAAAATATTTTCAACTAGAATTGGACAATGTACCAAAAGAATTATACAGCATGACCAAATAGGATTTATCCCAAATATGTAAGTTCAAACATTCAGAAATCAGTGTAATCCATGACATCAACAGCCTAAAAAAGAAAAATCACATGATTACGTCAGTCAATTAAAAAAAAACATACATTTGACAAAATTCAATACCCAAAGTGATTAAAAAAAAAAAAGAAGAAGCAGGTTTTCAGTAAACTAGGAATAAAGGAGTTTCTCAACTTGATAAAGAATAC
>NW_023237937.1:0-1125 GCF_002007445.2 Ailuropoda melanoleuca | reverse complement strand
TTGTATGTCATCATTGGAAAAGTGTCTGTTCATATCTTCTGCCCATTTTATGATTTGTTTATTTGTTTATCACGTATTGAGTTTGAGAAGTACTTTGTAGATGATGGGTATCAAGAAGTACACTCATCCTTTGTTGCTATTTAAATGGGGTTTTTCCATCATTATGTCCACGAATTGGTTATTGTCAGTTTCCTTACTTAATTTTCTATTTTGCTACTTTACTGAATTCTTTTTATATTGAGGGAAAGTTTTATCCTTGTTTCCCTAGGTTTTTCCAAGTACATCATCATATTACCTGCAAACCCAAATAGTTTACTTCTTTTCCTATCCTTATCCTCTAACTGCCTTGGCTATTACTTCCAGGACAAGACTGAATAGTAGTAGAGACAGTAGGCATATATTCCTTGTTCTTAATCTTAGTGGAAGTGCCTCTAGTGTTTTCCCATGAAGTAAGATGCAGCTTTAAGAATGAGTTATATATTTTAATTATATCAGATTTTTTCCAAAGGTTTTTTAACATCTCAGGAGCTATGCATATGATCTTTTCTTCCTCCTTTGATCTGTTAACATAGTGTATTACTTTACTGGAGTTCCAAATAATGAACCAAGCTTGCATTCTGGAATAAATGTCATTTAATCATGGTTTATCAGTTCTTTATTGTGATGTTAGATTTTGTTGGCTAAGGTTATATTATTTTTGCATCAATATTCATAAATCATATTGGCAATAACTTTTTAATTATATTGTCACTAGCTTTACTTCTTAAAAGTAATTTCAATACTCTAGAATAAGTTATGAAGCACTAGGTCTATCTGGTCTCTGAAGGTTTGGTGGAACTCCCCTGTGAAACCATTGGGGTTTGGTGCTTCTTTTTGGAGCAACTTCTTAATATGTGTCTCTATTTCTTTGATGAAAATAGGTGTATGTAAGCTTCCATTTTTAAGGGAGTCAATTTCCGGGGCACCTGGGTAGCGCAGTCGTTAAGCGTCTGCCTTCGGCTCGGGGTGTGATCCCGGCGTTCCGGGATCGAGTCCCACATCAGGCTCCTCCGCTGAGCCTGCTTCTTCCTCTCCCACTCCCCCTGCTTGTGTTCCCTCTCTCGTTGGCTGTCTCTCTGTCACATA
>NW_023237936.1:0-2444 GCF_002007445.2 Ailuropoda melanoleuca | reverse complement strand
TCCACACTTCTAGGTAAGTCTGAAAAGGAATGTAAGAACATTCTCTTTCGGGGAGATACTATCCCTTCCCCACAAAGGTGTGGTTCCAACAGGCACCAATGCTGGGTTAAGGTACCAACACAGTAAGCCTAAATCATTTCCAAAGATAAATAGAGGATCAACGGCCATTACCCTGCAGACATGCCCATATCCCTGCTAGGTCCCTAGATGGTCAACACTGGCCTTTATCAAGCTGCTGTACCCTTCTGACATTGGCCTCATGCCCAGAGATGCACCTGGTCCTGCCCTCCTGCATCCTTCCCTTCACCCTCCTCTTACGGTGGACAGGCTTTGTTCCCCACCCTAGGGCTCCCAGGCTTCTTCTCCAACTGAGGTGGGTTCTCAATACCTGAGCCATGACAGGAGACCCTGCAGTAAAGGTTTCCAGGATGACTTAAATGTACCTAAGAATCTATAGCCAATATAGGCCTAAACCCACAGAGAACATGGCCCAGGGTTAGAGGGGACTTGCAAGTCCCCAGCCACCAACCACAACCCAGGGAGCCAGCCTCCAAGGAGGAGAGTCTGAGGGTTCAGACCACTGCTGCTTCTTCCTGGGAGAGCCCAAGTTTCAGATGAGCACATGCCGTTCCTCATGGGGAAAGTCACCCCCTGCCTTTGCTGAAAACTTTCTTATGGCTCCCAACACCTACTTTGGATAAAATCCAAATAGCTCAGTGCCGCCCACAAGCCCTCCAGGCTCTTGCCCCTGTCTGGGTGCCAAACCCACCCCCATGCCTCTTGTCTGTACCCACACCACCCTCTGCCTTGTGAACTCTGACCTATCCTGTACAAATGTGACCTCCTCTGGGAGCCCTCCCTGAGCATCCCGAAGGAGTTCCTTGAGCTCGTCTGCACTCCCCCAGCGCCCATGTTTCTGTCATGTCTCCCACAGGGCTTTTTACACCTTTCGGTAATGATCTGTCTACAAATCACAGCAGGCTGTGGACCCCCACAGGGGTGGGGGGTGTTTTCCTGTACATCTTTGTCTACCTACAGGCCACACGCTGGGGGACACATGGGAGATGCCAAATGAACAGGGAACTGAAGAGGCTCGGCCTGAGCCCTGGCTAGAGAGCCCCCACAGAGCTCAGGAGAGCATGGATTCCCCAGGGACCCAGCCNGGGACCCAGACCTACAGGGGCCATGCTTTTCTCCTAGCAGGACCCACTCACATTCCCAGAATGCCTTTTTTCTCTCCCAAAATGCTAAAGCAGAAACTGCAGGGGAAGGAAATATGTGGAAACCCACCAGATGACTTTCCTTATTGTCCCTATGCCAGGTGTCCTGGGAGGGGTCAGAGCCCACTCTCCACTCCTCCCACCTGCCAGATGGCTTCTTTGTAATAGGCAGGTCTAATTTTACAGCCAGAGGGAGGCAGCAAAGTTGGAAAACTGCTTCAGGGACTTTAGTACCCTCCCTCCCACGGGACCAGGCTCCTTCCCAGAGAGCAGACCCTCAGAACCCAGAGCCAAGACCATCCTCAGATGTGGGCAAAGAGAGTGCTTGCTGTGCAGAATGGTGCAGGAGGGAAGCTGTCTTAGAGAGTGGCAACTCCCCATCTTCCTCAAATAACTCTGCCCACTGACTTTAACACTGCTCTAAGACCCAGCACGGGTACTTCATTCTTGGGGGCATGGGTTTAGGCTCTAGAATTCAAATGTCCCTGAGAGGGATAATAACTTGGGCAATTATCAGTATATTCTTCAGGAACAGTTACTTTAACAGATAATGAGAACTGTCTTAGTCAGCTCAGGCTGCCATAACAAAACACCACAGACAGGGTGGTTTAAACAATAGGAATTTATTTCTTATAGTTCCAGAGGCTGGAAGTCTAAGATCAGGGTACCAGCATGGCTGGATTCTAGTGAGAGACTTCTTCTTGGCTTATAGACAGTGACCTCCTGGCTGTGTCCTCACCCAGCAGAGACAGCACTCTGACATCGCTTCCTCTTCTCATAAGGGCAATAATCTCATTGTGGTCCTCCACCATCATGACCACATCATCTCCCAAAGGCCTTGTCAATAAATACCATCACATCAGGGCTTCGATATGTGAATTTGGAGAGGACAAAATATTCATCCATAGTGTCTACCTCTCACGCCCCAAATTCATATCCCTCTCACATGCAAAATACATCCATTCCATCCCAAAGCCTTAACTTGTTTGCATCAACTCTAACCTTTAAAATCTAAAGTCTCACCTGAGTATCAGACAGGGGCAAGACTCAAGTATGATTCACCATGAGGCCAAACCCTTCTCCATCTGTGCACTTGGGAATCCAGACAAGTTATGTACCTCCAGGCACAGGAGGAGACATTCCTATTCCACAATGGAGAAACAGGAAAGAAGGAAGGGGTCATGGGTCCCAAACATCAAGAAAGGAAAACTCCATGAGATCTTA
>NW_023237935.1:0-1125 GCF_002007445.2 Ailuropoda melanoleuca | reverse complement strand
TCCAGCTCAACTCAGGGGACCGGCTGAAAAAGGGGTCCCCTACTCCTCCGCCATCTTAACCTCCTCCCCTAGTCATATAACTTTTAACATTTGCTCCCAACTTCCTCTTCCTTCAGCTGAGGCGGACACACAAGCTGCTCTGACATTCTGGCTAGGGGGAGAGACAGTAGCCGTCATTGTCCTTCTATCTGTTGGCTACCCGAAAAGGGTAATGCCTGTGTTCAAACCCCTAATATTTCATTTTGAATTTGGGGCCCTTGAACACTACTTATTTCGTGATGAAATGAACTGTCAACACATTTTAGCAGATTGTATGCATTTCTAGCTTATTTTAAGATTGCTAAAGTGGAATCATCTATTACTTTGGTGAATTTTGTTTTAATGTTAACTGTCCTCCATCACCTTATTTCGCAAGTGAAGAAATAATGCTTAGGAGAGATATTTGGTGCATATACAGCACAGTTCATAGCCCCTGATTTTCTAATCTATTCCTTGGTCTTAGACTCTTAAAGGAATGGTATGTGCTAAAGTGACTAATTCATACCACTGACTTCTATACAACTAGGGTATAATCTCAGTTTATACCAGATTGGAAAGGAGTGCACTTAAAGATAATGGGGAATAGAGTAGCATTATTACTGTCATATGGCCCCTACTGAAAGTGCTCATTGCTGAATAGAAAGAAAAAATTTGGTTTGGTTACTAAAACTCCTGAAGTCCTGGAATTATTTGTCTATAGTCTCTGAGTATGGTAGAAAATAATACACACAGAAACAAAATTTGTGAGTGGGTGACTTCAAGAACTCATAGTCTTCCACCACCAGTACCCTGTACCACAGAGAGGAAACTCATCTCCAGATATACTGTTATTTTTATGGCCCACTCTGGTAATGCAGGATGATCTCCTCTAAAAATACGTAACTTAATTCCATCTGGAAAAAACCCTTTTCCAAATAAGATAACTTTCACTAGTCCCATGGATGTGACTTGTGCATCCTTTGGTGGGAGGGAGCATATTTCTGCCTAATACACCAACATAGTCATTCTACAAGATTATTGAGCACATGTGCTTTTTTTTTCCTCCTTCTTATTCCAAATAATGAATGAATGAATGAATGAATGAAT
>NW_023237934.1:0-1125 GCF_002007445.2 Ailuropoda melanoleuca | reverse complement strand
TATATATATATATATATAGCAAGTTAGTCTCTGGGCTACATATTAAGTAAACATAAGGTTCTTTTTTCTTCTTCTAGGAACACAAATATTGGTCACTCAAAATTTAAAAACAAAGATCTCATTTTAAAAGTTTGCTTCAGTTTCCATTTTATCTCAGACCCCTGGGCTAAGCTGCTTGATATTCACAGAATTGCCACGTTCTCACTCTTCCTCTTCCCCACTCCCCCCATGCCTCATTTATAACTACCAACATTTGCTCCTCTATTCCCGGATGATGAGTCTGGTTCTCATTCCCTAGCTCTAACCCTTGACTTTTGCATCTTTCCCTGAGGACCTCATTAAAAGCTTTGCTTTAGATTCCCAGTTCTAAAAAACAAAAATGAACTTTAAAAAATTAAATTAAAAAGATTTTTCAGACTTAAATCTGATATCTGAAACCATACAAATCCTAGAAAAGAGCACAGGCAGTAATTTCTCTAACATTGGCCATAGAAACATTTTTCTAGATATGTCTCCTGAGGCAAGGGAAACAAAGGCAAAAATAAACTATTGGGACTACATCAAAATAAAAAGCTTTTGCAGAGCAAAGAAAACAATCAACAAAACTCAAGGACAACTTATTGAATGGGTGAAGATATTTGCAAATGACATATTTAATAAAAGGTTAGTATCCAAAATATATAAAGAAATTATACAACTCAATGTCAAAAAAAATTATTAAAAATGGGCAGAAGACATGAACAGACATTTCTCCAAAGAAGACATACAGATGGCTAAAAGACATATGAAATGATGCTCAAAATAACTAATCATCATGGAAATGCAAATCAAAACCATGATGAGATACCAACTCACACGTGTCAGAATGGTAAAAATCAACAACACAAGAAACAAGTGTTGAAAGAGGAACCCTGCGGCATCCGGGTGGCTCAGTTGTTAAGTGTCTGCCTTCGGCTCAGGGTGTGATCCCAGAGTGCTGGGATCGAGCCCCCACATCAGGCTCCTCCGCTGGAAGCCTGCTTCTTCCTCTCCCATTCCCCCTGCCTGTATTCCCTCTCTCGCTGGCTGTCTCTCTCTCTCTGTCAAATAAATAAATAAATAATAAATCTTTAAAAAAAAAAAAAA
>NW_023237933.1:0-1125 GCF_002007445.2 Ailuropoda melanoleuca | reverse complement strand
TTTTTTTATTGCTATAAATATTTTGCATTTACCAAATAAAGTGGTTGCTATGTAGAGATCATAACTTCTGGGACCTAAATTTGCTTCAGATGATAGGCAAATTATAGACTACAATATGTGATCAAACAGCAGTATGGGGAACTTAAATAGAGTGAGCCCTGAGGACGGAGGCTGCTTAAAACTATGGGGGATGGAATAAATGGGAGTTTTAGCAAAGCTATCGCTGATTCCAGCAGATAAATTATGCTCTGCCTTTTTGTATCTCTTTGGGACTGTACTACATAAATTATGACCAAATATAATTTAGGCTATCAGCCTATATTTCTGAACATCCATCTTGTACATTTTAAGTACAAAATTACCATTTTGCAGAAGTATAAAATTGAGACAAATTTTTTTCCATCTGTGCATTTAACTTCTGCATGCTTTATAGCAGCGAAAGGGTTCGAGAGGACCTCATTACCATCCAGAGGGGACGTTAGCCCCGCGACCATATAAATGTATTAAGATCTACATAAACGGGAATAAAGTTCGAGGGACAGTGGAATGTGGAATTATATATTCTTTCTTAAATGGAGATGTAACTTTTATATAAAACTGCTCATCTCTGCTTTCCTGAATAAGGGTATCTGTTTATAAATTCAAACTTGCTGATGAAGGAGTCTGTGTTTATGAAAAGCACTTTCAGAACATGCAGAAAAGGGTAGGCTCTTGGTGGCAAAGGGGGCGCCCATGGGGGCTTTCCAGAGACCTCTAGGCTAAATTGGTCTGGGCTTGAACTCTGGTGTGGTGCACAGAGACGGCAGGAGCCACCGTAGAGCCCTATTCTTCTGTCACCCGAGCACTGCCTACCTCAGATTTCCGAGTGATGTCCAGTGGGGACCTCAGATAACTTTGGTGTCCACCCATCAGAGATGAGGCACCCGGCTCCTTGCTATGACATCAGGTCATTGGCTTCTCAGGAGGCCAGGGTGGGGCTGGAGAGCTGCACTCGACTAACAGCAATGGGATGGAGGTGGGATGGGCAAGGAAGTTCCCTTCTGTCCTGGTAACTGCAGGTCTCCCAAGGGTGCCAGGGCCAGAACAGCCGGCAGGCTGATTTCCTCAACACTCTGGGTGACATAG
>NW_023237932.1:0-1125 GCF_002007445.2 Ailuropoda melanoleuca | reverse complement strand
GAGAACTGGAGGATGACATACATAAAGCCTGCATTTAGTTCTAAGGTGGACATTGACATTTTCAAGGATGAGCATTGTCCTTAATTGTGCACTCAAGCAGTGCACAATTAGAAGAAAAGTTATGAGTTTTCTTTTGCCACGTAACAAATGACCAGAAATTGAGCAGCTGCAAAACCTACCATTGGTCCGCTCATAATTGTTCAGGTTGGAAGTGGACATTGCGTGGCTGGATTCTCTCCTCATAGTCCTACTAGGCTAAAGGCAAGGGGCCAGCTGTACTATGTGCCTTTCTGGGATCTCTGGGGAAGAATTCACTTCCAAACGTATTTAGATTGTTGGAGAATTTGGCTCAGTGTGGCTGTAGAAGGAGGTTCCTATTTCCTTTTTGGCAGTCAGCTGGGACCTCTCCTCAACTTCTTGAAACTATCACATTCCTTGCCGTGTGACCCCCTCCATCTTCAGAGCCAAGAATGGAAGACTTCTCTCCCTTCAAATGCCTCTCATTCCTTGAATTCTCTTCTGCCAGGAAAAGAAGGTTCACCTGATTATGCCCAACCCCTAGAGTCAGCTGACGTGGGACCTTAATTACATATTAAAAAATCCCTTCACAGCAGTAATCAGATTAATGTTTTATTGGATGACTGGGTGAAGATGTCCAGACACCAGGGAGTGGAACACTGGCGGCCATCTCAGTTTTGTTTACCATGAAGAAGAAAACATGAGCGCCGGATTCAGACATTCCCCTGTCCTTTCCTTTGGTGCACATCCACTGGGTATCTTCGAGTATCTTCCACATCTGACCACACATGGCCCAGGAAACAGAGTTCTCATGAGCTCAGTTCACAATATTGCAGGAGCAAAGGACATGTAAGGAAGTAATGATTAAATGGTATGATATGGCTATCCTTGACTTAAGTACACACCATTAAGTGTTTGATACCAGTTTAACAGAAACAGAAATAGTATGAAACACCTTTAAAAAGTTAAACCATGGGGCACCTGGATGGCTCAGTTGGTTAAGTGACTGACCCTTGATCTCAGTTCGGGTCTTGATCTCAAGCTCATGAGTTTGAGTCCTACATGGGGCTCCATGCTGGATGTGGAGCCTACTTAAAAAAAAAAAAA
>NW_023237931.1:0-1125 GCF_002007445.2 Ailuropoda melanoleuca | reverse complement strand
CCCGGTTGGAGAGTCATCGTCCTGCCCGCAGCGCCGGGAGCTGGACCTGGCTGAGCCTGAAGCGGGAGCATCGCGCCCCCTAGCGTCCACCGCCGCAGCAGCGGGCATCGCCGCTTCCTGGGTGGAGCGACTTGGGTCCAAGTTGTAGCCCCGAGAGCAGCAGAAGTCGGAATTTCCAAACCCTACCCGTGACTTTCGCCTGGTAAATACACCACGGTCCTCACACCGTCACCCGCAAGGTTTGGCACGTCCAAACCGGCTTCCAACAGCTGCCGGACAAAACCGGTTTAAAGACCTGGGGTTGCCGAGTTACAAACGCGCCTTGGGTGGGATGCGGCGTTTCCCTCGGAGAACGTACCCCGCGGATATACAGTCGCACGTGCGTGGAGCAGCTATGCACTAGGTTTCTTGGTGCAGCTCGTGCGACAGCAAAGAATAGACGCCAGAGAACAGTGTGTCAGTAGAGGGCGGGCACGCGGGTCTCGGCTGCATGGAGCGTTCTACGGTGTTCTAAACGCAAGGAAGCACGCACACCCCTGTTCGCCGCAGCACTGTTCGCAAAGCCAAAAGGTGGACGATGGAAGCGCCCATCACAGAGGAGCGGATTAACAAGTACCACCTACGCACAACGGAGCAGTACTCAGCCTTGAAACGGAAGGGCACTCGGACACCTGCTACTGCGTGAAGAACCTTAAGGACCTTGTGCCGAGTGAAATAAGCCGGACACAAAAGGACAAACACTGTAAGATCCCACTCCTGTGAGATCCCTGGAGGAGTCAAACCCAGACAGACAGAAAGTAGGATGGTGGGTGCACCTGGGGGTGGAGGTGATGAGGGGTCAGTGTTACACGGGGACAGAGTTGCATTTGCAAACGATGAAAAAGTCCTGGAGAGGGATGAGGGGAGCACAGAGATGGGAATGTGCTTAATGAATTACACACTTAAAAATGGTTAAAATGGGGGGGCGCCTGGGTAGCGCAGTCGTTAAGCGTCTGCCTTCGGCTTAGGGCGTGATCCCGGCCTTATGGGATCGAGCCCCCCATCAGGCTCCTCGGCTATGAGCCTGCTTCTTCCTCTCCCACTCCCCTGCTGTGTTCCCTCTCTCGGTGGCTGTCTCTATCTCTG
>NW_023237930.1:0-1125 GCF_002007445.2 Ailuropoda melanoleuca | reverse complement strand
TTTTCCAGAGTGGCTGCACCAGCTTGCATTCCCACCAACAGTGTAAGAGGGCTCCCCTTTCTCCACATCCTTGCCAACATCTGTTATTTCCTGTCTTTTTAATTTTTGTCATTCTAACTGGTGCCACCACCTTTTAAAAAGGAAAATACTATTGCTTTTGTTTCTAATTACAAAACCAATACATGTTAAGTACAGAAACTTTGGGAACACACAGAAAAACATACACAAAGGGAAAAGTTACTCCTAATTTCTATACCGAGACTAATCACTGTTAGGGTCTGGGTGTATGTTTTATCTTTTTTCCTTGTGTATGTATGACATGCTCTTTTGTTGCCCTCCCCCAAAAACCAGGATGATGCTGCACAAATCGTTTGTGTGTGTGTATATATATGTATATATAAAATTATTTATATATATTTATATATAAAATAATATATACAATATATATATATAATTATTTAACCCCTTTTCTCACATAATATGAATGTGTTTCCATGCCATTATTTTTCTGCGACATAGTTTTAAGTAACCATATAGTATTCCATCAAGCAGATATAGTGTAATTGATTTAACTATTCCTTTTTTGTTGGACTCCTGTGACTGGACGTTAGCATGAGCCAGGGGTGTTCTGGCTGACTACACTAGCCAGAGCGTATACCAGTGTGTCCTATCATTCTTTAATAGTTTCATGCACCCATAAAAGTATCCACCTGTATCTTGCCACACCTGGTTTCTTTAATTCCACTAGTGAAAACTGTCTCGAAAGGGGTGGGGGTAGAGAGGCAGAGGGAGGTGGTCTCTGGAAATAGAATATCAATTAATGGGAACTTGATGCTAATGAATGAATGAGCCAACAACAGCTAAATCTACACTTCCAGGATTTGAAGTCCACTCATCAGCTGAGGTCATCATGCCATTTTTGCTAGCTAATCGGTGTTGCCAAGCAACTGTATTTAACCTTCTACTCACCAAGGAGTAAGTCACCAGGGGCTATTTTGAGTGATGGCCTTTCAAAGCTCCAGAAACTTTAAAACTGCTACAAACAAAAAACTGGCAGAAAGGGGCAGGATCAAGGATTGTAAATATATTTCACCTCACCCTTGGAGTGCTATCTACTGTGTTGTT
>NW_023237928.1:0-1125 GCF_002007445.2 Ailuropoda melanoleuca | reverse complement strand
AGAGAGAGAGAGTATAGGGGCAGGGAGGCAGAGAGAGAGGGAGAGATTCCCAGGCAGACTCTCCGCTGAGCACAGAGCCTGAGTGAGGCTCAATCCCATGACCCTAAGGTCATGTCCTGAGCCAAAATCAAGAGTCCGTCACTTGACCAACTGAGCCACCCAGGCTCCCCAAGGGTATTTTTCTATATGGAGTCAATGACAGTATAATATATACCAGAAACACTAAAGACTTGATTGCTATTATTATAATATATGTTATTGATATGATATGTATCCAAAGACAATTTGAGGTGATTTATAAAGAAATACCACAAATGCTGTATGACTAAAATTCATTTAAATATGGATACAAAGGTAAACTAATTTGAGTAATGAAAAAGAAAATTGAGTAATTAAGTGGAATTTTATTTTTTTATTATTTTTTAAAGATTTTATTTATTTTAGAGAGAAAGAGAAAGAGTGTGCACAAGTGGGGGGAGGGGCAGAGGGCAAGGGAGAGAAAGACTCTCCAGCAGACTTCCTGATGAGTGTGGAGCCTGTTTCGGGGCTCGATCTCACAGCCTTGAGATCATAACCTCAGCTGAAACCAAGAGTAGGGCACTTAATTGACTGACCCACCCATGCACCACTTAAGTGAAATTTTAAACTGGAGAAAGACACTGAAATAAAATATAAATATTGTATCTGTGCATTATGGTAACTGAGGCAGAAAAGAGGAACAAAATGGATTACAGACCTCTTTTTTTTTTAAGATTTTATTTATTTATTTGACAGAGAGACAGCCAGTGAGAGAGGGTACATGAGCATGGGGAGTGGGAGAGGAAGAAGCAGGCTCCCAGTAGAGCAGGGAGCCCGATGCGGATCTCGATCCCAGAACCCTGGGATCACGCCCTGAGCTGAAGGCAGAGGGTTAACGACTGAGCCACCCAGGCGCCCCAGAACTCTTTTTTTTTCTCTTAATGTCAGAAGAGTATTTCTTGAGGGAGAGGATTTCCTCAGTTTTTATAAATTTATAAATTTTTGAAGTTATATACATTTCCACGTGAGTCTTTGTATATTGAATGTATATTCTTTGTTTTGTAAATAAATGTGGAGATGTTCTGCACACAATTATTTTTAATTGCC
>NW_023237927.1:0-1125 GCF_002007445.2 Ailuropoda melanoleuca | reverse complement strand
CCCCAAATCTTCAGTTTGCAAAGTCATTCATAACTTGGCTTCTGATTAACACTCCAACTTTATAACAGTCCTTCTGCATACACTGACCCGTTGGTTGGTATGCCTGCTTATATGAATGTATCATGTATCACAAGACTGTCCTACTTCCTTCTATTTTATTTTCTGATAGCACTCTCTACACATATGGTTCTTGAACACTTTAAATACAGCTAATGAAACTGAGGAACAGAACTTATAATTTTATTCAATTTATATTAATTTAAATTTAAATAGATACATCTGGATAGTGATCATTCTATTAGACACCACAGAATTAGGAGAGAGGCTTAATTTCCTGTTTATGCTACTAAGTTACATATATTAGCTTAGGCAAGTCATTTAATATTTCTGGATACCACTTACTTCAATAATAAAGTGCACATTTTAATATGAATGTTCTTCACAAAGTTTAGAGGTGTCAAATTAGACAAAAATATTATTAATAATAGCAATGTGTTATTCTTACTAAAACACATTCTTAATAGCAATGCATTATGAAGTGTTATGATGACTGAAAAGACTATAAACACTAATTTTTTAAACATGTACTCTTCTATTATCAAAGCCTCAATCTACACTTAGTTATTGGTTTTCTTTATTTAGTGCTCAAGTAATAGAAAAATTGGTGAATAACCTAGTGACTCAATAATGGTTAATAAATATTTCCCTACATAAAGTCATTGCACTATGCTGCCAGTGCATAATTCAATATTTCATACACTGTTGGGAGATATACTGAATATAAAGGCAATATATAAATAGGAAATCCAATTTCTCTCATTAACATTATCTTCCCCTCACTGAATAGTCCCATGTTTTTCATGCTCTATTGGGTTTTCAATAAAACTGAATTTGAAAAATATGTAAATAAAACAGAATTTTCAAGTCACTTAGTTTTATCATTTACATCATTTCATGTTTCTTTTTTATGACCACATGAAAAAAATCATATGATTTTTTGGCATAAAATATTCTATTAAAAATATTACACTGTGTTGGATAACTGTTGGCTATGTCTATATCTATCTACCTATTTTAAGATATATATCTATATATATATCTATAGATATATATCTTAAAGGAAGT
>NW_023237926.1:0-1349 GCF_002007445.2 Ailuropoda melanoleuca | reverse complement strand
CAGGGCTAATCAGCAGCGGTCCTGGGGATGAGAGGGAAATTCGTTACATGGAAGACCAAGGGTTTTCCAATTCCATGTACAAATTGGAGTTTCTGATGATCGATATCTAACACAGAAATCTTCCCCTNGATATCTAACACAGAAATCTCCCCCTTTTGTAATCCACTGAGAAGTGCAGATAAGAGTGTCATCTCTTCAAGAGAAAGAGGAAAAACAACAACAGCAAGGTCAGCGGCAACAGCAAGGAGAGGGTTCCACAGGCCTGGCCCAGTCATCCTGGGAACATTGTCTCCTTTACCTGTTGTCTGCTTGCATTCCAGAAACCTACTTTCAGGTCAGCCGTTGGTGGGCAGGTGCAGTCAGACCTGGTGCTTTCTGTAGAGGGACACATGAATCACACAAGCTATTCCTTGGAGATGGTAGCACAAGGATTGATTAGCAGCTTGATAGGGGTCTTTCTAACAGAGTTGAAGAGAGTCTTCCTGAAGATCCCATTTCCAGTAGGTAAAGTCCCCAGGTTGTAAAGTGTGGTTTAAGGTCTTTATCTCCTGGAGGCACACTGTGGAAAGGCTGCTCTACCAAAGAATGGTTATTTTCAATAGAAGCAATTAGAAGCAGTAAAAGCCTTCATAATGTCAAAATATATCTCTTTTTATCAACTCTGGATCAAAGANATCTCTTTTTATCAACTGTGGATCACAAAGCAGGGCTTAGGGGTATTGGGCATCGAATAGATACTTATTGGACTTATGCAAATACATACATTGTTATGAAAATAAGGATATTATGTATCATATTAAGATAAGAGTATCAGAATTCTGGAGGGATCAGGCAGTGAGAAAAAGATAAATGTTTCAAACTTTGTTGTAAAGAAACATTTTACCATATTGATGTAGGTTATGCATAGCTTAATGGAGAAGAGAATAGGGGTCCTCTCAGTCTGGAAAAGAAAACATTGAAGCAATTATTTTACATTGAAGCAATGTTTTAGAAATTTTGAGTTATGTGTTCACAACTAAGTTCAGTGTTATGATCGTAAACTTAATTAAATCTGTGTTTTAGCATATTTAAGTCTTTCTCATGAGTCACTTTGAAGAAGAAGCACTTAAAACAGTAACTACCTGTAAAAGACTTAAAATAGCAATGGTTAGAGATCGGGTGAGAATTTATTATGATGTAATTGACAAGGAAATTTGGTTATTTCTGTGACAACATTTTAAGATAATAACAAAAATTGTGACTGGTAACATACCAGGACATATCAGAATTTTAGGAATTTTGCATAAATTTCTGAAACACTTATATACTTATAGAAATACATTATTAAAGCTTAGTATCACTTTTTTTTT
>NW_023237925.1:0-4557 GCF_002007445.2 Ailuropoda melanoleuca | reverse complement strand
CGAACTATAATTCTCGCACGGGGCTTGCAAACGCTTCTTCCACTTATAGCAGCTTGATGACTATTAGCAGGACTAACTAACTTAGCTCTTCCTCCTACAATTAATCTGATTGGGGAGCTGTTTGTAGTGATAGCCACATTTTCATGATCCAATATTACCATTCTCTTAATAGGAGTTAACATTACCATTACTGCTCTCTACTCTCTCTATATACTAATTTCTACACAGCGAGGCAAGTATACAGACCACATCAAAAATATTAAGCCATCTTATACACGAGAAAATGCCTTAATAGCCTTACATTTACTACCCCTTTTACTTCTATCTCTTAACCCTAAAGTAGTTCTAGGCTTTATTTACTGTAAATATAGTTTAACAAAAACATTAGATTGTGAATCTAGTAATAAAAGCTTAAATCTTTTTATTTACCGAAAAAGCATGCAAGAACTGCTAATTCATGCACCCATGCATAAAATCATGGCTTTTTCAACTTTTAGGGGATAGAAGTAATCCATTGGTCTTAGGAGCCAAAAAATTGGTGCAACTCCAAATAAAAGTAATTAACCTACTTACCTCCTCCACCATTACAACCCTATTTATATTAATCATGCCCATTATCCTAACCTGTACCCCAGCATATGAAAATAAACTTTACCCGCAATATGTAAAAACCACAGTCTCTTATGCCTTCGCAATTAGCACAATTCCCATAGTAATATTTATCTACTCCGGACAAGAAGCAATCATTTCAAACTGACACTGAATAACCATCCAAACCCTAAAGCTCAGTCTAAGCTTCAAATTAGATTACTTTTCAACAATCTTCGTACCAGTGGCCCTATTCGTCACATGGTCAATTATAGAATTCTCTATATGATACATACACGCAGATCCTAACATTAACCGATTCTTTAAATACCTACTTATATTCCTCATCACGATAATAATTCTAGTAACCGCAAATAATCTATTTCAGCTATTCATTGGCTGAGAGGGAGTAGGAATCATATCATTCCTCCTTATTGGGTGATGATATGGACGAACAGACGCTAACACGGCTGCCCTACAAGCAGTACTATACAACCGCATTGGAGATGTTGGTTTTATCGTGGCCATAGCTTGATTCTTACTCAATACAAATGCATGGGACTTCCAACAAATCTTTATAATCGAACATAAAAACCTCAATATTCCACTGGCAGGATTACTCCTAGCAGCTACCGGAAAGTCTGCCCAATTTGGACTCCATCCATGACTCCCATCAGCCATAGAAGGCCCCACTCCCGTCTCAGCACTACTTCATTCTAGCACAATAGTAGTAGCAGGCGTATTTCTCCTAGTCCGATTTCACCCCTTAATAGAACATAACAAGACAATTCAAACGGTTACCCTATGCTTAGGGGCAATAACAACCTTGTTTACAGCAATCTGCGCCCTTACCCAAAATGATATCAAAAAAATTATTGCCTTCTCCACCTCAAGTCAACTAGGACTAATAATTGTAACAATTGGTATTAATCAACCCCACCTGGCCTTTCTCCACATCTGCACGCATGCATTCTTCAAGGCCATGCTATTTCTATGCTCCGGATCTATTATCCACAGTCTAAACGACGAACAAGATATTCGAAAGATAGGAGGGCTATTTAAAAGCCTACCATTTACCACTACCGCTCTAATCATTGGAACCCTAGCACTTACAGGAATGCCCTTCTTAACAGGATTTTACTCCAAAGATTTAATTATTGAAACCGCCAATACGTCATATACCAACGCCTGAGCCTTACTAATAACCCTTATCGCCACATCCATAACTGCCGCCTACAGTACTCGAATTGTATTTTTTGCACTTCTAGGACAGCCCCGCTATAGTCCCATTATCATCATTAACGAGAATAACCAATTCCTGACTAACTCTATCAAACGATTGCTACTAGGAAGTATCTTTGCGGGATTCCTAATCTCTCATAACATTACACCCACCACTGTCCCACAAATAACCATGCCCTGTCACCTAAAAATGATAGCCCTTACAGTAACAATCCTAGGCTTTATTCTAGCACTAGAACTTAACCTAGCCATACAAAATCTCAAATTTGACTACCCTTTAAGCACGTTCAAATTTTCAAATCAACTAGGATATTTCCCTACTACTCTGCATCGTCTCGCACCAATAATAGGTCTATCAATAAGCCAAAAAACAGCATCCATACTGCTAGATGCAATCTGACTAGAAAATGTTCTACCAAAGTCCATCTCCTACTTTCAAATAAAATCCTCAATTACAGTCTCCAACCAAAAGGGACTAATTAAACTATACTTTCTCTCCTTTATAATTACACTAGTCTTAAGTCTCTTTATACTTAATTTCCACGAGTGACTTCCATAATTACCAATACACCAATAAGGAGAGATCATCCAGTAACAATAACTAATCAAGTACCATAACTATATAAAGCTGCAATTCCCATAGCCTCCTCACTAAAAAACCCTGAATCCCCCGTGTCATAAATCACCCAATCTCCTATTCCATTAAACTTAAATACTACCTCGGCTTCATCATCCTTCAAAATATAACAAACAGCCAGTAACTCAGACAACAGACCTACAATAAATGTACCTAGTACAGCCTTATTAGAAAGTCAAACCTCAGGATATTGCTCAGTAGCTATGGCCGTAGTGTACCCGAACACTACAAGCATACCCCCTAAATAAATTAAAAAGACCATTAAACCTAAAAAAGATCCCCCGAAGCTTAACACAATACCACACCCTACACCCCCACTAACAATCAAGACTAAACCTCCGTAGATAGGAGAGGGCTTAGAAGAAAACCCCGCAAAACTAACTACAAAAACAATACTTAAAATAAATACAATGTATGTTATCATCATTCTTACATGGAATTTAACCATGACCAATGACATGAAAAATCATCGTTGTATTTCAACTATAAGAACCCTAATGATCAACATCCGAAAAACTCATCCATTAGTTAAAATTATCAACAACTCATTTATTGACCTTCCAACACCGTCAAATATTTCAACATGATGGAACTTCGGGTCCCTGTTAGGAGTATGTCTGATCTTGCAAATCTTAACAGGCTTATTTCTAGCCATACACTATACATCAGACACAGCTACAGCCTTCTCATCAGTCGCACATATTTGTCGAGACGTCAACTATGGTTGAATTATTCGATACATACATGCCAATGGAGCCTCTATATTTTTTATCTGCCTATTTATACACGTAGGACGAGGCTTATACTATGGATCATATCTATTTCCAGAGACATGAAATATCGGAATTATTCTTCTACTTACAGTCATAGCCACAGCATTCATAGGATACGTATTACCTTGAGGACAAATATCCTTCTGAGGAGCAACCGTTATTACTAACCTACTGTCAGCAATTCCCTACATTGGGACTAATCTAGTGGAGTGAATCTGAGGGGGTTTCTCCGTAGATAAAGCAACACTAACCCGATTTTTTGCTTTTCACTTTATCCTTCCATTTATCATCTCAGCACTAGCAATAGTCCACCTACTATTCCTTCACGAAACAGGATCTAATAACCCTTCCGGAATTCCATCTGACTCAGACAAAATCCCATTTCACCCCTATTATACAATTAAAGACATTCTAGGCGTCTTATTTCTCGCCCTCACCTTAATAATTCTGGCTTTATTCTCACCAGACCTGTTAGGAGACCCTGATAACTATATCCCTGCAAATCCACTAAGTACCCCACCACACATTAAGCCCGAATGGTACTTTCTATTTGCCTACGCTATCCTGCGATCTATCCCTAATAAACTAGGAGGGGTGCTAGCCCTAATCTTCTCTATTCTAATTCTAGCTATCATTCCACTATTACATACATCCAAACAACGAGGCATGATATTCCGACCCCTAAGTCAATGCTTATTCTGACTCCTAGTAGCAGACCTACTCACACTAACATGAATTGGAGGACAGCCAGTAGAACACCCTTTCATTATTATTGGGCAATTAGCCTCTATTCTCTACTTTACAATTCTTCTAGTACTTATACCTATTACTGGCATTATTGAGAATAGCCTCTCAAAATGAAGAGTCTTTGTAGTATACTAATTACCTTGGTCTTGTAAACCAAAAATGGAGACTCCCCCACTTCTCCCTAAGACTCAAGGAAGGAGTAACAACCCCACTACCAGCACCCAAAGCTGGCGTTCTACTTAAACTATCCCCTGATACCATTAATCCACCTTTCATTTTATTCACTTCATACATGTCATTATATACTCTGTGCCATCATAGTATGTTTTTAAACATCCTCCCTTCTTTCACACCCTATGTATATCGTGCATTAATGGTGTACCCCCCCTCCCCCCTATGTATATCGTGCATTAATGGCGTGCCCCATGCATATAAGCATGTACATGTTATGCTTGATCTTACATGAGGACACTCATTGCAAGAACTTATTTCAAGTGATGGTTTATGAGCATGTATCTCACCTAGTCCAGGAGCTTGATCACCAAGCCTCGAGAAACCAGCAACCCTTGC
>NW_023237924.1:0-1125 GCF_002007445.2 Ailuropoda melanoleuca | reverse complement strand
GAGATTTTTTTTTTTTTTTTTTTTTGGTGGGGGGATTATTGGTTTTGAATTTTTTTTTCATGTTGAAGCTTTTTTTTCCTCAAGCACTTATGATCCTGAGTTGTCTATTCATATGTATGAGTGGGGCTCTAGATGGAAAACTGATTGGAAGGGTGTGTGTATGTGTACAGACAGAAAGAGATAAAAATATTGCAAAATATTAATAATTGTTGACTCTAGAAAGAGGGTATATGAGAATTCATTGTCTTATTCCTTGAAAATTTCTGAAGGGTGACATTTTTGGTCATAAGAGTTGGGAATAACAAAAACAAAACAGAATTAAAAAATACAGTAGAAAATCAGCCTCAAGTTTAACACCCAAATATCAAAAGCAACTTAAAGATGGTCCAGAAAGTATCCAGTGAGCTCTGAAGGTCGAATGCTACCTACCTCATTAATGGGAATTGGCCAACTCAGAGACAGCCATGGGGGTCATCTGGCAAATAATCCTAAAAGTCTTTCCACATGGACACTTTCTGCAAAGTCAAAACAAAATTTAGGACAAAACCTTTACATAAAGAAAGGAAGACTTATGGAAAAAAGTATGCAAATCTTGTCAAAGAAGGTATCATTGAAGGGAATGGAATCTGTTATCTGGAGAACAGAGGAGTCCAGAATAATGATAGTATCTTCAATACTCAATACCAAAATCTCAAAGGCAATTATTCTTATTCACTGTACCAATAGGACAAATATGAGGTGTTTGTGTAGAAATTTCAAGAAAGAATTAACTAGAATTTTCTATAAATGGAACATATAGGCTTGTCCAAAAGAGAAACCCAAATTGTTGAATGCACCTAATAAACTGGAAAACAGCTTACCATCTATTTGAAATGGAATGGGCTAGCCAACCTCAATAATAGTCTTTTACACTTTTAAAGTCTGGTGACTCTGTATAAATTACAAGCCAGCCTTAAGATAGAGACAACCAGGGGTGCCTGGGTGGCTCAGTCAGTTAAGCATCTGACTCTGGATTTCAGCTCAAGTCATGATCTCAGGGTCATGAGATCGAGTCCCACTTGGAGCTCTATGCTGCTGCCGAGTGTGGAGCGTGCTTAGGATTCTCTTTCTTCCTCTGCTCCTCCC
>NW_023237923.1:0-1125 GCF_002007445.2 Ailuropoda melanoleuca | reverse complement strand
ACTACAATTACAATGATAATAGTAATAATAATTTTATTATTTCTCATTATGTATTTCTCGGGCACTTTCTTTTTGCTAATTACTGTATGCATACTTTACAAACATTATGCCTAATCCTCAGAATAACTGTGCAGTGGGAAACTAGGGGAAATAAACACTAATACTTAAGGGGTTGGCAGTGATTCAATTCATGGTCTGCCTCACTTCAAAATATTTCCTAAGTTTTTCACACCACATCATTCCTCAATGTGGTAAAAGTGGCTACTTTTAAAAAATTCTTTTACGTGTCACTAGGCACTAACTAAAAATCAATATAATAGTGAAGTGAGTTGGCATATGGCTTTTAAATTGTTTATTTAGTTATAAGTCATGTTATGCCAAATCACATCCAACTTTAAAACACCAAATAATCCATTTACAAGTAGGGTAATAGTCTGTCAAGACTGCATGCTGGAAACATTAGTGGAAGATGAATTAACCAATCAACAAGGTAGTTAAAGGCTAGTGGCTATAAGATCTGAAAGGGTGAGTGTTAATTCAAATAATGTTAAATGGTATTCATGGGATAAGTGAACTATGCCTAACACTTTAAAAATAACTCAGGTATGGAATGGTTCAAAAATGTTTCCTTGAGGATATTTATAGAGACACTACAGTTTTATTTCTCAGTTGAGCTGGCTTTCCATTCAAGACATTACACTTAATGTGTATGTGACCATTTTGTGAATTTGCCAATGGAAAGGATTTTCTGTACATTTTTGAATGATAAAAACCCCTGAGTGTGTACTAATCTTAGTCTTTCAGGCTCAAAGAACTCAGTATGTCGGCCTACTCAGAGTGGCCCCATATATCTGGGATAAATTCACATTTCCTAAGCTGAGGATACTGATACATAAAACTTGAATGCAAATTAAATATGTTACAATGGAAATTTAAATGCCAAATGGCTCCTGCAAACACATGGTCTTTGGCTGGCCCATTCTACTCCATGGGAAAGCTACATAAAATCCAAATTAGGAATAAAAAGAGAGTTGAGTAAGCATGGTATCAGAAAATAGGTAGCATTAGATGATTCTAAAGTCTAGACTTAAACTTCCTGGTGCTTTTTGCAAAATAAACTTTTTT
>NW_023237922.1:0-1125 GCF_002007445.2 Ailuropoda melanoleuca | reverse complement strand
TCCAAGTATTTTCTAGTTGGTACAGAAGTCGGGGAGAGTGGCACCCTCCATCTGCTGGGATAGGCGTGAGAGGCTGAGTGCTCTCAAGAAAGTGTCTGGCTTTCGCAAGGCTCACTGTGAGTCTGCACACAGGACTGATGAGGGCAGTTAAAGGTTTTGTTCTAAGGATGGAGTATTGGAAGAATGTGGTGTGCCTCGTAATCCTGGGAAGAGGACAGACCTGGAGTCCACTGTGGAGTTGCTTCGTGAAAGCGCTGGTGATCGGCAGCATCCAGCTAACGAGATGTCTGTCCTTTATTAAGTTGGGGCTGTGGTTTCTGTGACTTTGTCCTAACGGCCAGGCTTTCCGAGGAGTGGGATTTTTTACATCACAGTAATAGTTGGTCCCCAGGAGTGGGCAAGTGCCATTCTGCTGCTGAGAAGTGTGCCTCTAGCGGTTGAGGTATGTATTACAAGCCTATAGGTAAATGGTGGGGTGGTTCCAGTGGTCAGCAGGCTGTTGTTCTTGATGATTTTTATGGGTGAATTTCATATGATGAGATGTTAGAACTTATTAATAGCTATTCTCATTAAGTGCCCATAAAGAGTGCTTTTTCTGATTTTAATAGTAGATATATTTTAATTACTTCTAATAGCCCTCCTTGTACTTGGTATTCCAATGAGCAGTGTATTACAATGTTGCCTGCATTTTATCTGTGTATTGATGAGGATTTGGGGATGGAAAATGTTGGCAATGCTTCCACAAATGTACACTGGCACATCCAAATAATTATCAATAAAATTTTATTTTTGACAACAAAATAGGCAGTATCCTCCTGTGATTCTTAGTTTAAACCAGGTGAGGGGGCCTCTTTTGGTACTGGTAATGAGTACCTTAGTCCTTCCTAGGGAACATTATCAGATTCTACTGGGAAATTGGTCTTTGTTATTGTGGAAGAATCAGGAGTGGACAAATTATTTGTCTCCTGTTTCATTTTCTATGAACATTTCCACACTATTTGGTTTCACACCTCTACTATTGTGAAATCATCCCAAATTTGGCACCTGCTGGCCCTTCTCTGCAAAGGGTATGTTTGAGCCAAGAAAAAAGCAGCTTCTGGGTGACTGGGAGACTCTAGGATCAGA
>NW_023237921.1:0-1125 GCF_002007445.2 Ailuropoda melanoleuca | reverse complement strand
TTTTTTTTTTTCTTAATACTAGTTCTGGTTTTAGGGAGATTAAAATTAGAGGTATGATATGGAGTATTATAAGGAGATGTTCTCGGGTGTGGGGGGTGTCGGTTTGTAAGTTTATTATGGGCTTTCCTGTTTGTGTTGATAGAAATATGTGTAGTGAATAGCTTGCGGTGATAAGGATTGATATTCCTATAAGAATAATAGTGGTTGGACATCAGTTAAATAAGGCAGAGGTAATTAAGAGTTCTGCTGTAAAGTTCATGCTTGGTGGGAAGGCGATATTTATTAGGTTTGCCCCTAGTCATCATGTGGTTATTAGTGGTATAATGTTGTGGAACCCGCGAGTTAGAATTAAGATACGCGTATGTGTGCGTTCGTAATTGATATTAGCTAAGCAGAATAGTATAGAGGAGGTGAAACCGTGAGCGATTATCAGAGCTATTGCTCCAGATAGTGCTCAGGGGGTTTGGATTATTGTGGCTGCAATAACTAGGCCTATGTGACTTACTGAAGAGTAAGCGATTAAAGATTTTAGGTCTGTTTGTTGTAGACAGGTGAGGTTAGCTAGAATCGCGCCCCATAGGGAGAGGATTAGAAATGGTATAAATAAGTCTGTTTTTGATGTAGGTAAAACTTGTATAATTCGAATAATGCCGTATCCGCCGAGCTTTAATAGGATGGCTGCTAGGACTATGGACCCTGCGATTGGGGCTTCTACATGGGCTTTTGGTAGTCAAAGGTGAAGTCCGTATAGTGGTATTTTTGCGAAGAAGGCGGTTAGGCAGGCTAATCATAGGAGAAGTGTTGTTCAGGCTGTGTGTGGTTCTATTGTTATAAAGAATAGGGTTGGTGTATTGGACTTGTTATTTAAGAATAGGATTGCTATTAATAGTGGTATTGAGGTGGCCAATGTATATATAATAAAGTAGGTTCCAGCTGTTAGACGCTCAGGTTGTTGCCCTCAGCGCGTGATTAAAATTAGGGTAGGAATTAAAGTTGCTTCAAATATAACATATATTATAGTTAGATTAGAGGCAGCGAATGTTATGGAAATAAATATTTGGAGTACTATGAGGGTAGTTATGAATGTTCGTTGTCGTTGAGTGGGCTCTAAAGAAATGGTTTTTT
>NW_023237920.1:0-1124 GCF_002007445.2 Ailuropoda melanoleuca | reverse complement strand
GCTGGCTGTCTCTATCTCTGTCGAATAAATAAATAAAATCTTTAAAAAAAAAAAAAAGAAAAGAAAATGAGAAGAGAAGTCACAGGCTGAGAGAAAATATTTGCAAAAAAGACACATCTGATAAAGGACTTTTATTCAAAATATAAAAAAGAAATCTTAAAACTCAACAAGAAAACAACCTCATTTAAAAATTGGCCAAAGACCTTCATGGACATCTTACCAAAGATGGCACACAGATGGAAATAAGTACATGAAAAGATGCTCTACAAAGTATGTCATCAGGGAAATGCAAATTAAAATAACAATGAGATACCACTACATTTTTATTAGAATGGCCAAAATCTGGAACACTGACAACACCAAATGTTGGCAAGGATGTGGAGCAACAGAAACTGACATATATTGCTGGTGGGAATGCAAGATACCAGCACTTTGGAAGACAGTTTGGTGTTTTCGTATAAAACTAAACATACTCTTGCCATACAATCCAGGAATCCTGCTTCTTGGTATTTACTCGAAGGAGTTGAAATCTTACGTCCACACAAAAAGCTGCACAGAGATGTCTATAACAGAGCAACAACATGTTCTTCAGTAGATGAAAAATAAACTGTGGTACATCCAGACAATGGGATATTTTTCTGTGCTAAAAAGAGCTATCGAATCATGAAAAGACACACAGGAAACTTAAATGCATATTACTAAGTGAAGAAAGCCATCTGAAAAGGCTACATATTGTATGATTCCAACTATGTGACATTCTAGAAAAGGCAAAACTATGGAGACAGTAGATCCGCAGTAGCACTATTTCCATATGAAGTGGGAGTGGGGGGCATTCTATTCTCAACATAGCTACTTCTAGTTAGCAATAGTCAACAAGCCTCATACCCTAGCTCTAGAGTTAGACTCCTTGCTTTTGAACCAAAGCTCTGCCAATTATTTGAACTCTGGTTACTTACTTATTCCATCTGTCTAAGCCTCTGTTATTTTGATAAGTAAAATGAGGACAATGGTTCCGACCATACAAATTTATTTTTTTTTAAAGATTTTATGTAGTTATTTGACAGAGAGAGAGACAGCCAGTGAGAGAGGGAACACAAGCAGGGGGAGTGGGAGAGGAAGAAGCA
>NW_023237919.1:0-1124 GCF_002007445.2 Ailuropoda melanoleuca | reverse complement strand
GGAGGCTTTCCACGCACAGACCCCTCTCAGGCTCATGTAGACCTGTGAGACACCCGTTCTCCCATTGCACAGATGAGGAGACCGAGGCACGGATTGTTCCGGTGGCTTGCCCAAGGCTGCACACCTGGTCCGCGGCTGGTTTGCACAAGGCACCACACAGATGAAAGCGAACAGTGCCATCTCTGACATACCGCTTTGGCTCTGAGTTTTAAAGACCGGTGACGCCAGATGTTGGTGTGGGTGTGGGGAAGAGGCTCCGTTCACGGATGCAAACTGATACGCCCTGGAAGGCAGTTTGCAAAGTGAGTCAGGAGCCACAGAAAGGGCTCTGTCAGTTGGCTCCTAGGAATACGTTGCTGTGAGAGATGTGCAGCCAGCTTTACAGCCAAGGATGCTCACCGCAGACTCAGTGATGTTCTGGAATGTTTCAAACACCACGATTCAAAAGAAAGGCTTGCATTGTGAGGAAGAGTTGAGTAGCACGTGTCTGGTTACAAAACAGAATCCTGGAGAAACAAAGTAACAATAGTCTTCCTCTAATGTCATATGGGCATAGAAAATAGGTATAATAAACTAAATATGCGTAGACTACATAAAATAATCATATACATAGTACAATAAGCTGCAAAGGTAGGTACCGAAAACACAAACAGTAATTACTTTCAAGTGCGGCTCTCTGGGGGGAGGGGTCATAGTTGCTGGTTCTCTTTGGGCTTGTTGGCATTTTCCGGTGGGCATTAATGGACCAGCTTAGGAATCAGGTGCCATCCCTCCATGGTGAGCCTCTCAAGCTGTGAGGTTGTGGTGGCAGGTGTGTGAGTGTGTGGGTGTGCGAGAGCTGCCTCGGGGAGCCATCCCAGGTCCCTGTGACGCAGGAGAACTGGTGGTGGGGTTGGCACGGGGAAATGCTGAGCTAGACAAGGCCCAAAGTGCTTGCACACCTGGGTGCCCCTAAGACTTTACAAACCCCCGGCTTTAAAAATGGGATGATCTCAGGCCCGTGTGACCCAGTGGAAGAGGGAAATCAAGATGAGGCGGAGAAGAGGTTGGTGGAGGTAAACAGTGGACAGCCTTGCTAAGGATTCTGTGCAGCTCTGTTTCCCGAGGGGAAGGAAGAGTAACCC
>NW_023237918.1:0-1124 GCF_002007445.2 Ailuropoda melanoleuca | reverse complement strand
GAAGTGGATTATTACTCAGTCAGTCTCCCGGGGGGGAAATCCCGAGGTGTCAGTTTAGTGTTTGTAACAAAGTCTGAGAGCGACAGAGGGGTGACCTTGATGATGTGGAGCTAAAGGGACAGTCAGAAAAGCCTAACTTCGTGTGACCATGGACTCCCACCACAAAGGTGAGCCCGACTGTGCCTTGAAAGAGAGCAAGCCCACGCAGGGACTGGGGGCACGCATCAGCTCGACAGGCAGTTAAGCTGTCTATCGAGTCAGAAAAACCTTATGAAGTGGTGGCAGCAGGGAAACAATTTGCTGAAACATCTGCTGATGGAAGAGGTTCCAGCTCATTGCAACTTCGCTTACTGAACGCTTGAACGAGTCCCAGAAAAACAGAAGCCTGGGCATCCTTACGTATGCAGGGAGGAAACAGGCATCCAAGTCACCACAGCGACAGCCACTCACGGCGGGCGCGCCCTGCATCAATTTCGTTTTCCCTCTGGGCAGGCAGCCCGTGTCAAATGAAGCGGGGCCACCAAGCCCTGGTTTCCGATGTCTTGTCTATGGCATGTCTGTGTGCCTTAACAAGACACGGAGCCCTGAGCCCCCTTCCTCGGACCCCTCGTATGGCAACATGCACCTGTTCCCATAAGGCCGTGTCAATGAACACAAGCAAACTAGCAGGGAGACATCGGAGTCTGCCACAGAATCTCAGTGTAACATGTTTTTGAATATGTCTCAGCATCACAAGAACCAAGACAGTTGCACCTTCACCATTTTTGCTGAATCGTGCTACCCAGCACGCAAAGGGCTCAGTGGATCGCACGTCTATCGAGGGGTCCACCTGCCGATTGCAGGAGGTGATGAGGAGAGACTTGACGGTTTGCTAGAGATACGCCTTCTGCACATCGGTTAGAGCCACCAGAATTTTATTTTCTTCCCTTCACATACCAAAGACATCATCTGGTGATTTATTTCAAGAAAATAAAGGTAAAGGCAGAGACGGCTAACCAAATTACAAGGCGTTTCTCATGAGCCCATCCAGCATACTGGTCATATGTGATGTGCCCTCACTGCTCCCAAAAGGAAATGCATGTTTTCTAGCCATGTCTGCAGTAAAAAAAAAAAAAAAAAAAAAA
>NW_023237917.1:0-1124 GCF_002007445.2 Ailuropoda melanoleuca | reverse complement strand
GTATCTGACATTTGGTTTGCCTTAACCATTCACTCTGTGATAAAAGTTGATCAATAGTCAGCCTCATTTTCCCCAGTTCCTGCCCAGATCAATATACATGTCTCCTTTAAAGAAAGGAGAATGCACACAGAAGTTGATCCCAAGGTTTTAACTAACCTCAACCTAAAAGAAATAACCAATCACCCACTTCGATGCCATTGATTTTGTTTCTTTGTGCTCTTGTGAATAAATAAATTACAGTGCTTCCATTTTCTAAGTAAACTTTTTATCATTGATTAGTCCTCAGGGTCTAATTGACTTACATTTACTAAAAGACCCAATATATTGATTTTCCGAATGTGTAAACTACAAGACCAGAAAATGATGTACGTGGGTATAACTTCTATTAAGTATACAGACTATTAAATTATATATTCATTCCAGTGTTACAGTTCCCCAAAGGAACTCCCAGGTTCAGATCTTTGAAACAGGAAATACATGAAAAGACCACTAATTATAGTGCTGTTTTTAATAAAGTCTTTAAAAATGTGTTCTGTAGGTGTTAGCTAGGATTGTTTGTAAAAACAGCTGCTGTTTTTATATGAACTCTTGGTGGTGTGAATTTAACTTACCATCAACAGTGCAAGCATTTCCCGCCCAATCATAGTGTGGTATGTGCTTCCTTATCTCCCAAAGTTACTCCACTGGTTTAACTGGCCTTGGACTTCCTACCCCACTCCCAGCCTAGACAAAAACCAGAGAGAGAAAGCTACTTTGCCTGACACTTTCAGAACAAGAAAATTAGTGAATGAAATGGGCCTTTCTGTGTTTATGTTTACATTTCTTACCCCCAAAAACGTTGAAGATTAACCCAATACTTTTACTTTGTCAATAGCAACAAGTCTTAATGTGTATTAATATACTGCCAATATGATAATAAAATAATTATTAACAATAAAATAGAGTGACTATATTTATAAATCATGCTCAGAGGGGCACCTGGGTGGCTCAATTGATTAAGTGTCTGACTCTTGATTTTGGCTCAGATCCCGATCTCAAGGTCCTGAGATGGAGCCCTGCATCAGGCTCCAGGCCCCACCTTCAGGTTCTATCTCTCCCTGCCCTCCCTCTGCCCTCCCCCCCCC
>NW_023237916.1:0-1124 GCF_002007445.2 Ailuropoda melanoleuca | reverse complement strand
TTTTTTTTTTAACCTATGATGGCTTTTGACATATTTTCCTAAGTTTAATCATGTCTAGTTTTTGATTTAAGGTTAAAGATGCAGGATTCTTCCTTTTGCTTAAATACTTAAAGGCCATTAGGGTTATTAATTGCCTTAATTTCAATATTATTGTATCTCAGGGAGAACCAAGAGAGGGAAAGAAACAGGGAATTTTTTTTATTTGAGTATAGTTGATGTACAATGTTACCATAGTTCCCGGTGTACAACCACCATGCCCATCTTATTATGGAAGACAAACAGCCAATAAATGTAGAAAAAAATAATATTGTAAGAGAACCCCAATTTTGCAATCCCAATGAAATGATTGTTCCCATAAAGGATCATCAAAGAACGATAAATGTGAAATGTCATTGGGAAATGCATCGTGTTGTTTTCAACATGCATTCACCCCCACAATTTCCTAATTGCAAAGGAAAAAGTAGATCTTAACAATGGAGAGATCTGGTGGTAGCCACTCAAAAGTAATCAATTTTTCATA
Organism: Ailuropoda melanoleuca; assembly: GCF_002007445.2. Lineage (NCBI taxonomy): Eukaryota > Metazoa > Chordata > Mammalia > Carnivora > Ursidae > Ailuropoda > Ailuropoda melanoleuca. The sequence continues at coordinate 604 of NW_023237916.1, read as the reverse complement.
ACTGATAGAAGGGAAACCCAACAATATATGCCTCCTAATGTGATGCAATATAAGTGCTCAGGATCACCTAGAAAGTATTCTTGAAAAAAATGCTTAATCTGAATATAACCAAGACTTTAGATCTATCTTACAAGTTTTAAGAAATATAGAGTGTAAAGGAAAAGTTTAAAATCCAAGAAGAAAACAGGTGTAGAATGTAAAACATTTTACAAGGCAATTGGCCTAATCTCATGAAAAAGTCAAAATCATGAAAAAAATAATGTTTGGGAATTGTTTTAGACTGAAAGAAACTAAAGTGATGCCAAATGAAATATGTGAATTTTGACTGAATCCTGGTTTGAAAAAGCAGCTGCAAGGGTATTTTGGGGGAAATTAGGTAAATTAGATTGATTTGTAGATTAGATAAACTGATTAGGTATCAGTTGATTAATAAATTATTGCTAATTATCTTATGTGTTAAATAGTATTATGGTTATGTAGGAAAATTCCCCTCTTCTGTACGCATGCTGAAATATTTAGGAGTAACATTATCTCTGAAATTTATTTTCAAGTGATTCAGTAAGATAGGTATAGATGATGGTAGATGATAGATAGATAGATAGAT
>NW_023237915.1:0-1124 GCF_002007445.2 Ailuropoda melanoleuca | reverse complement strand
ATGTGGGGCTCGATCCCAGAACGCCGGGATCATGCCCTGAGCCGAAGGCAGACACTTAACGACTGCGCCACTCAGGCGCCCCAGAGATTGATTTTTTAATATGAAAGCTGCCCCCAAAATGGGTTCAAAGGCCCAAAACTAGAAGTTAGCATTTTGATAGATTTTATAGCCTCAAATATTATTAGCATGCATTTTCAATTTTAAGGTGTTTATTTTATAAAAGCTTCTATGGCAATACCTGAGATAGAACTTGAACAGGCACTTAATACACACCCACTGATAAGATCAAACACATTTACCGAGAAACAAACGAAACTGGCTTGGCAATCAATTTGAGAGGGCAATAAACTTTTCTGAAAGTAGGAAGATATTCAACGTAAGAGTACAGAACGCTTCCAGCAGGGAAAAATCAAATGTACAGATTTACAAACCACGATAGAGTTAACGTTTGGGAGAAACTTAGAATTCTAACTCCTTTCTTGATCTCTGTGAGGATGGTGCAGATTCTGGGGATAACTAAGAAAACATCACTGATATCCTTTCCGCCCACGGCTGGGAGTGAAACCACTGTCCACGTGACAGGGTCATCTCCCGCGCTCCACAGATCATATACAATTATCAGGTCTGGTTTGTGGGCTGGGGATCATTCTTCTGTTTCAGCCACGGTCAGCGAACACCCTTATTCCAATTCCTGCTAAAAGAACAGCAACGGCCACAGCTAGAGCTATTCCACGATAGCAAACCACCTGGCTCACTGTCAAAACATCCCCGATGGTGGACACGGCATACTGGCTGCTTTCTTCTGGGACCGTTAGTTGGAGGGTCTGGCTCTCGGGTGTGATGATATCAGGCAAAATCACTCCATCGGTTACTTCTTTCTCCAAGACGGGTAGATCTGATCGCAGAGAACAGTGGAGTATACACACTTAGGGACAGGGTTCGGCACAGGGATGTTATGGAAAGTTACGTAAGAATAATACGTTGTCAACAATGGCCATCAGTTATTGGTTGGCATATGTGAAATTACATGAAGAACATTTCACAGGAGAACCCAGAGTTGATCTCCCAATTATCAGGGCAGAGACAAGATTTATTCTGCAAGAGAGCAGGAGCTCAGAAGTTAA
>NW_023237914.1:1788-1920 GCF_002007445.2 Ailuropoda melanoleuca | reverse complement strand
TCTGAGTCCTCGAAAATCCTGAACCTTTTCATTCATGCTCCCTTACTCCCGAGAGATGATGATCGTTGATACTTCCCTGGACTGTGTGGGGTCTCAGAGACCACTATGGGCACTCTCGTCAGGCTTCAACGT
>NW_023237914.1:0-1675 GCF_002007445.2 Ailuropoda melanoleuca | reverse complement strand
ATTGCCGCCAGCAGTTTTGACAGGATTTCCCCAGGGAGCAAGCATTTCGTTGGAAGCGGGTTTTGGCCGAATTTTCTTTCTCAGTGCTGTGTTTGTCGTGTTTCACTCACGGTACCAAAACACCTTGATTCCTGTTCCACCACGCATAAGGCTGTCGTTACTTCAAGGGCTTTCCCCTCACACTTTGTTTCTTGCTTCTAAGGCCTGGATCCTCCCCAGCCCCCTATACCCGATGTGGAATCGGGGACCCTATGAAAAGCCTGCTGTTCGCTGGAGGTGTTTTCCTGGACGCTCTCTTTATTACCAATGAGAAGGGCTCTGAGTCCTCGAAAATCCGTGAACCTTTTCATTCATGCTCCCTTACTCACGAGAGATGATGATCGTTGATATTTCCCTGGACTGTGTGGGGTCTCAAAGACCACTATGGGGCACTCTCGTCAGCCTTCCGCGACCACTTTCCCTCATGTTTCCTTATTCACATNACTTTCCCTCATGTTTCCCTGTTCACGAAGGGTGATGATAGTGCTAAGACGGTCCCTGTACGGTGTTGTTTCTGACGGACGTGTTTTGGGCCTTTTCGTTCCATTGCTGCCAGCACTTTTGACAGGATTTCCCCAAGGAGCAAACATTTCGTTGGAAGCGGGTTTTGGCCGAATTGTCTTTCTCAGTGCTGTGTTCGTCGTGTTTCATTCACGGAACTAAAACACCTTGATTTTCTTCCACCTTCCAAAAGGCTGTCGTGACTTCAAGGGCTTTCCCCTCACACTTTGTTTCTCGGTTCTAAGGGCTGGATCCTCCCCAGGCCCCTACACCCAATGTGGAATCGGTGTCCCCACTGAAAAAGCTGCTGTTCGCTGAAGTTGTTTTCCAGGACGCTCTGCATTATTACCAATGAGAAGGGCGCTGAGTGCTCGAAAATCCTGAACCTTTTCATTCATGCTCCCTTACTCACGAGAGATGATGATCGTTGATATTTCCCTGGACTGTGTGGTGTCTCAGAGACCACTGTGGGGCACTCTCGTCAGGCTTCCGCGACCACTTTCCCTCATGTTTCCCTATTCACGAAGGGTGATGATAGTGCTAAGACGGTCCCTGTACGGTGTTGTTTCTGAAGGACGTGTTTTGGGCCTTTTCGTTCCATTGCCGCCAGCAGTTTTGACAGAATTTCCCCAGGGAGCAGACATTTTGTTGGAAGCAGGTTTGGGCAGAATTGTCTTTCTCCGTGCTGTGTTTGTCGGGTTTCACTCACGGTTCCAAAGCACCTTGAATCCTCTTCCACCTTCCTCAAGGCCGGCATGACTTCAAGGGCTTTATCCTCTCACTTTGTTTCTTGGTTCTAAGTGCTGGATGCTTCCAAGGCACATTTACCCAATGGGGAATCTGGGTCCCAAGGAAATGCGGATGTTAGCTGGAGGTGTTATCCTGGACGCTCTTCTTTAATACCAATAAGAAGGGCGCTGAGTCCTCGAAATTCTTGAACGTTTTCATTTAGACTCCCTTATTTAAGTGAGATGNTCACACTTTGTTTCTTGGTTCTAAGGGCTGGATCCTCCCCAGGCCCCTACACCCAATGTGGAATCGGAGACAAAATGAAAAGGCTGCTTTTCGCTGGAAGTGTTTTCCTGGACGCTCTGCTTTATTACCAATGAGAAGGGTGCTGAGTCCTCGAAAATCC
>NW_023237913.1:0-2399 GCF_002007445.2 Ailuropoda melanoleuca | reverse complement strand
TGAATGGATGAGCAAAATGTGGTCTGTCCATACAATGGAACAGTATTCAGCCATAAAAAGAATGAGGTGCCAGTAAATGCANTATTCACTTTCTAAAGCCTCCCTGGAATCTTCCGAGGTAGACCTGTCCCCATTTAAGGATGGGGAAACTGAAGGATCCCAACCCCAGGGGTGGCCTAAGGGCCTGCTGTTCTGACCCCATGAGGGCAGGGTCTCTGCTCACTGTGAGTTCCCATCTAGTACATGTTGGTGTTAACAACCCAAATGTCTATCAGCAGGTGAATGGATGAGCAAAATGTGGTCTGTCCATACAATGGAACAGTATTCAGCCATAAAAAGAATGAGGTGCCGGTAAGTGCGACCGTGTGGGTGGAAACACTGTGCTTAGAATGACAGAAGCCAGACACAAAAGGCCACAGATTGTAGGATTCTGTTGATAAATNATTGTAGGATTCTGTTGATGTGAAATGTCCCCAGAGGGAGTCCACAGAGACAAAACACGTTGGTGGTCGCCAGGAGCTGTGGGGAGGGGAGGAGGGGAGTGAGAGCTAACGAGTACGGGCTGATGGCAGTGTTCTGGAATTAGCCAACAGGGTTATACAACCTTGGGAATATATGAAATGCCCTGAATCACACACTGGAAGTGGTAGATTTCGTGATGTGTACATGAGAGCTCAGTTAACGTAAGTAACGGTGCATGCTGCTGATGGAACGAGTCCACAGGCAAACGTGAAAAGACCAGGGTGCCCCACTTTTCTCGAGGAGCCATCCAGAAACGCCATGCACAGATGCAGAGCGAGGTTGTATACCCATGCCATTCACTCGTCATCTGCAGGTATGCTGGGCCCTCTGCCAGGCATCACGCTGCCGCTACAAACAAGACAGATGGGGTCCCTTACCCGGGGGTCCTGCACCTGCGCTCAGGCTGTTTAGCCTGGAGCCCGGGTGCCCCCCACCCCAGGAGCTGTGGAGAGAATTCAGGAGCCCATGAACTTGGCTGGAAGGAATTACATCTTTTTTTCCATCATTTCTAATGAAAGTTCAGCATTTCCTTCAATGACGAAGTCAGGGGACAAACAGTGTCAATAGCACTTTCCACTTTGTCACCAACAGAAATCGCAAATATTGTCACACCTCATTATGGTTGCTGTGGAGACCTCAACGTGTTATTTGCATGTCCCTATTGCAAAGTCAGGGGAGTCGTTGGACCCCACTGCTCGGTATTATTGGATGCACTAATAAGGAAGCACGCATATTAGAAGATCCTAATTTTTAAAATATCTGGTATTTCGACGTAACAACTTCCCCGTGTAATCATCTGTGTGTCACATCGTGGATTTAAAAACTTCGTTCTGGAATTGGTCCCAGATACCAAATGGATTCAAGAAAGTTAAGCGCCATCCCTTGGGGAAGAGTTCCTTGTGCTAGACACATCCCGAGCATTCCTGCCCTGGAGGGAGTGGGCAGGCCTGAGAAGGCAGAGGTGACGGCTGAGGTGATGGCCCAGGTGACTGGGATGGAAGGTGGCCCACTAGAGGCCGCGGGAGTGATGCCCGTACTCTTGGAGTGAGCGCAGCACAGAATTGAGCTCATGGCGACCTGTCCTCAGCCGACTTAAGAGAATGCCCGTTGCCATGTGCTGAGTGGAGGGCGAGTCAGAGAGCTCTGGGGTCCCAGGAGAGAGGACAACTTCTTTAGGAGGAAATGACCCTTCCAACCAGCTTTGGCTTGTAGCCTTCCTTGCTCGAAAAACACTTTGAGGAAGTTAAGATGGAGAAAGCTCCAAGTTGCTTTCCGAGAAACGCAGCTGGTGCTGGCAAGCTGTCTCAACCCAAGCCAGAGCACGGGGGAGCCCTCCATGTCCGGCAGGTGATGAAGTGGACCCACATCTCAGCTGCAGTGACAGGCAGAGGAAGGCATGTTACAAATGGNATGTTACGAATGACGTGTCAGCTGTGACTGTATGTTTCCTGGTTTTATTGGTGTGTGTCATAACCTTAGCATTACTTAAATGTGATTTGGTAGTGTTTTTTATTATGGTTTCCCCCTCTTTCCCCATGGCTGCTAATATTTCGTGCCCCAGCTCCCCAATCCCTCTTGTCGCCCATTATCCATTACTGTCACCGCCTTGCCAGGATGTCCTTGGAGGGGACTCTTAATGGAGCTGTCCTGGTTAAAGAAATTCAATGTGATTGAACTGCAGTGAAGAATCAAAATCCAAATTTCTGAAAGGGATGAATAATAACTAGGTATTAAAGCATATTGGTTATTTATTACTGGCAGAAGACAGGAAAACATTAGCATGTAAAAAGCTGTAAATTAATCACGGCCAGTGAGAGGAGACCTGAAAAAGTCACCTCTGTCTTTGTTAACTCTGTTTTGTTATTCGTGATGTGTTC
>NW_023237912.1:0-587 GCF_002007445.2 Ailuropoda melanoleuca | reverse complement strand
ATGAATTTCCAAATCCTGCCTTCTCCAGGAAGCATTTCATTCATCATCACTGCCTGCCCCTGAATTCCTACAGAGGTCACNTCCTACAGAGGTCACACATTCTATAACTCATCTGGCACATAACATACATTTTACACTATCATTGCTACCCACCCACTTTTTTTTTTAACATACTGTAATTCCTGAGGGCAGCAGAAGAGCAATATAGTCACATACCTCTGCATTTGAGATTTTCCTTTTCCTTTTAATTCCACTATTACTTGAAAGAGCTGCAGATTACAGAAATCCACATGCAGTTATGAAGATGGGCTCCATCACGGAAAGTGATGAAAATCTAGTGTTATGAGAACACAACTATCATCACCATCAATTAGAATATTCGGCTCCCAATCCCCGACGTCCTGTAAAGAGGCCTGCCTTAACAACACAGTGGAAAATGAGGGGAGAAAAGTCTTTCAGAAACAATGTGGGGAAAAAAATAATAAATTTGTATAGGATACTAACCCCAATCAATGTCAGTTTAAGAGTGGGGGAAAAAATCCAAAGTTAGACCCCTTAATTATGTCCACAGGTGAAATTTTTCTTTA
>NW_023237911.1:0-1124 GCF_002007445.2 Ailuropoda melanoleuca | reverse complement strand
ACTGTCCTCTCAGTTCTGCCATTCTCTGGCCATTGGTAGAAAGCACAGAGCTTAAGAAGTAGTCAGTGAATATTTATAAAATGTAGAAAGGTATACATGATTGCAAGAAGATACAAGTCCTTGCTTCCCTGTCTGAGCAGGTTGGAGAGCAAGGCTTTCTGTGCAGGAATCAGTATATTACACCTGGTGATCACTTCTTCGCCCTTCTACATAAAACTTTGAAATAGCAGACTCACTGAACCTCTTAGAACCAGATCCTTTTCCAGCCCCTCCTCATTCTGTTTACCTCACAGAAAGGCCAAGATACTAAGGTCTAGTCAGTTCTCTGTAAGGACTCAGTTAAATTTAAGGGCAGAGGAGAGGGAGACATTTGCGGGACATTTCTGACCACTTACTCCTGAGTTTTCCCCCCCTTCCCGCTCCCAGCCTCCACATAGAGCTTGAGGCCACTTTTTCTTGGAGATTTTCCCTCAGGCTACCATCTATATCCTCTCCAAGGCTTAACATTTTGACCTAAGCATAGAAAGCAGCTTATTTCCCTCAAAACAGTTGAGACCAGATGACATTTCAAAAGCAGCTTTGCTTACTTTATAAGGAAGTACAAAATATAATATAAAGAGCAGATAAATAGTCATGTTTCAAAATTGTAGGTTTCTATCCCTTCTGGATGGTGCTGCTTTGACTTTGTTTAACCCCATGCCCTCCTGGGTCTCTGATGGATTCATTGGATGCCATCTTTTCTTCCAACATGTGCGAGGACACCCAGACATCTGTTTCCCTTTAAGGTCAAATATAGAATACTGAAACCCAACTGCTTTATACCATCTGACTCCATACAAACCTCCAGTCCCCACACCATGCCTTCTACAGTTAATGGCCAGACTGTGGAGGGGGAAGCAATGTATGATCTTATTTCCTTCTTCAGATGGTCTGTTTAGCCTAGCCCTGCATGCTTTTCTGATTTACTTCTTAAGATTCCTCTTTACTTCACGTGAGCAGAAGTGAACTTGTTAATGTCCATTTGTTATGGGGTTTCCTGTTCAATCATGTTTCATCTGCTAAATCAGCTTAGTTATTGTCTCTGAAATAATTACCAGCCCTTGGCGGGGGATGGGAGAGAGAGA
>NW_023237910.1:0-1124 GCF_002007445.2 Ailuropoda melanoleuca | reverse complement strand
TTTTTTTTTTTTTTGGCACTAATCACTGGCAGGGCTCTTCTAACTTTAATGTGCATACCAATCACCTAGGAACTTAAAACGCAGATTCTGATTCAGTGGGTCTAGGGTGAGACCTTCACTTTGAGCAAACTCTCAGATGGGGCCAATGCGACTGGTCCCCAGACTGCAAATAGTAAGGGTCACGGGGCACAGAGTGAAAGATGAGCTTGCCCAGGAGTGGTCCAGTCCCTCTGGACTGTGTGACATTAGTCTGTCCTCCCGGCAGCTGCAGCACCTTCTCAGTGTCTGTGTCTGTCTGTCTGTCTGCTGGAGCAGTAGTTACCAGCGGGCTCGGCAGGAAGTGTGCCATCATCCTCCTAGCGGTCCCCACAGCCTGCCGAAAGAGGAGGGGAGGAAGAAGGGAGAGGGGGGAAAGACCGGGTGCTGGCAGCTGTCCTCAGCAAGCCTCGGGAACTAAAGCAGCTTCTGCCGCTGCCGACACAGTCCTTGGGGTCGTTAGCCTGGGCACTGAGACATCCTGAAGCTGAAACCAGCCGTAGTGACCTCTTTGGTGACAGAAGTGAGGACTTTCAGTGCCAGCTACCGAAGGCCAGCGCCCCCAGCTTCCCTGAGCCCTTCCAGTCCTCGGCAACTGTTGATGAGTGAGATTCTGAAGGAGGGGGACCCATTTTGATCGTACCTGTTGAGTAAGAGGCAGTCCAGAGTGAAACAGACTCCAGAGCAAGAGGAAAAAGCGGTTGATCCTCGTAGGTTGTGAAGTCTGTTGCTAGTCGATGTGAGTGGTTTATTTGGGGAGGTTTCCTCACTTTCCATAAGCTATTGCTCTCATGGAAACGTACTGCAAATGGACAGGTGGGTTTCAGTAGACTTGTTTGGTGTGTCTGTCAGTTCTTTCTAAATATAAAATGTGCTCTCACTCTAACTCCCCAGGTTCCCAGTTCCTAAGAAAATAACTTCTCAAAGGAACAAACTGGCATTTGTGTTTTCAGACCTGACTTCTCTTTTTCAGATTCACATTGACATTCCAAGGACAAATCCGCTCATTCCGTTGTTCCAGCAGCCACTTGTACAGGAGGTGAGGGAAGTCCTGAATGTTCTGGGCCCTTCTCCCCCGTAACCGCCGC
>NW_023237908.1:0-1124 GCF_002007445.2 Ailuropoda melanoleuca | reverse complement strand
TACACAACAGCATCAGCAATACCATGGTTGGAGTGTGCACTGTTAGGTAACTGCAGAGAAAAAATGGAGCATACTTTGTAAAACTCCATTAAAAATGTGCTGTCCAAACTGCCATTAGTTCTTTTCACACATTAGTACAATCTTGCGCACTTTTCCTTCACTCACCTTGATTCTGACTGAGCTCCCATGGTTCAATCATTAGTGCCAGGTTACTGCTGTGTCATATTCTGACAAATAATGGGATCTATGAAGGAACACTGTCTTTGCAATATTTTATCACTGTCTTTGCAATATTTTATCACTGTCCCTGTCCCCCCATCTCAATTTGCATACACGCACCAAAACTGAGCTCCAAAGAGCCTAGCTCTGATTCAATAGCTCCTAAATTCCAAGATGCAGAATTAGGAAGCTTCTATCAGACCAAGTCCCAAGTATGACAGAGTGCAGGGCACTGTAAAGCACTAACAATTCGACCCTGGCATTGGAGAGATGCGGTCCTGCTTCCAATTGTGCCCAGGCATCACTTACAACATGAAGCTCATACTCAGCAAACACCGAGTCATCCCCCTTCCCGTGGCCTAGAGTATAGCAAGCAAGGAAGAAAGACCCAGCGTTTTAGTCTTGAGTGTAGAACATCCTGAAAGCAAAAGATCCTCAAATCTATGTTGTCTAAGGGTAACTCTGAATTATCCTCCTAACTGAGGAGCTCCCGCACAGACTGACTTACATCATCTAAGTTCTAAGCCAAGTAGGCATTTTTGATATGTGATACTTAAGTCGTTCTCAAAAACACGTTGGCTTTATTCGTGTATGTGGATGGCATTTTCTGCCATGTTTTCTGCTTTTCTATTTACATTGAATTCTGGGGCAATCTGAGTTCTGAATTAAAAAGAGAAACTGGATGGTATCTTTCATGCAATTCGGTTGAGGGGTCAAACTGTTACAATCCAATCTTGGAACGATATAAGGAGATTTGACAGTTGCTATAAATTTGAATGAAGTATATGGTTCGTAGTGTTTGCAAAACAACTGTGTTGCTAAAGAACTGCATGGCTTAAATCCAAGGGGAAGAAGGCCTTTCCAGCACACAGATGACAACAGCTTGACTTGAGATTCTATTCTGA
>NW_023237907.1:0-1124 GCF_002007445.2 Ailuropoda melanoleuca | reverse complement strand
GAAGTTTACAGTGATGCTTAATGAAGTTGAATACTTTAGAAAATTCATCCTCAAGTAAGTTATATACATATTAAAACAAATACTGAGCTAGCCGACTTAAACCCAACGGTATCAATAATTACATTAAATGCCAGTGGACTAAACAGGCTAAAGAACAGAAATTGTCAAATGGATTAAAAAATAAAAGACTAAATGAAATGTCTTTTATGAGAAACACATTTCAGTTCCTTTTAAAATTTGGAAAAATATATTATGCAAACACGAAGCCCAAGAAAGCTGATGTGGTTGTTAATATTAGATTAAACAGACTTTGAGAAAAAAAGTATTAGCAGATATAAAGGGACATTTTTCTCTGATAAGAGGATCAATTCATCAAGATGAAATGGAACTTTTCAGTGAAGCGAGATGACGGAGTGAACTTTTCGATAAACTCCAAAGCAAAGAGCATCTTTAAACACAAGGCACTAGGATAAATCCATATTCAGTTGCTCAATCTTGAGAGTGAATTTGCCCTGTCTGCTATTCTCCTAGGACCAGACAACATGTTGTCTTGGTAACAAGAAACTGTCTTCCAACAAAAGAATACAAATGAGCTAAAAACTGGTCTTAGCTCACTCCACTCTGAATATGACCCATACGGCAGAGAAGTAAAGAATTCAAATAAATGGATTGCTGCTCACCTCGGAAAGAAGACTTTGGAATAACTCTGCATGAGTGTGTGTTTCCTGAAGTCCTGCTAAACGGAGCAGAAAGTGCTAGAGAGAAAGGATCCCCTCCCTCTGACTAATTGGCAAGACCTTCTGGAGGACTGATAAACACTCTAATCCATAAAAGCAGTGAACGAAGTTTTCGTAGAACAACAGCATCCCAGGGCAGCTTAAGTAGGAAGGCTGCGGGCTGGGGCAGATTCTAGCAGACCCACACAGAAAGGCAGGGCCGGCGAGAGCTGGCTGCTAGAGAACACGGAAGCAGAGGGAGAGATGTAACCCAAGAGCCGAGGAGAAAGAGGAGAAACAAAGTACAAGTGTCAGAAAGCGGAGGGCACTCTAGGAAAGAAGGCGAGTGGTCCAGTTGGGCAGGAGATGGGTGACAAGCCTAGAGCACTTGCAGGAGACCCCCAAGCT
>NW_023237906.1:0-1124 GCF_002007445.2 Ailuropoda melanoleuca | reverse complement strand
AAGTTCACTGTGTAAAGAAAAAAATATGCCTAAGCTGATATTGTAAATTAAACTGGGTATTGTTATGACTGTCATGAGAGGTAATTCAATAAGCCAACTGATTTGTCTGATCAATTATCACATGGTAATATAGCTAAGATTTCATATTTGCCTATATTGCCTATTGTCTAGACACAGGCTCAACTTACAGTGTCATAAATAACTTTTATTTTGTTTTCATATTTGGAATATATGTGGATCTGGACAAAACACAAGCCGGATGAAATGCTTAAGTAGTTATATTTTACCTTGGACTATTCTCTGCCATGCATTAATGGCAGTATTTAGAATAGTTTCTGATTTATTTAGAGCTTTGCAGCTGCATTTTTATCAGGTAAAATGTATGACTTCTCACATAGCAGGAAGTCCTGATGATAGAATATTGAAAAACAAAGCCATCACCACTGTCCTGGTAAAAAAGAAGGGTAAACAACAAGCCAAACTTTTTTGTCGAACCCTGGTATAGACCATTGTTATTCAACATGTCTTCTCCAGAGCACTCATTGTTCAGAATTTGTACAGGTGTTAATTAAAAAATAGGATGGGGAAGGGAGATTTTAGTCACTTATGTTTAGAACAGCCAGATTTCTCATGGCATTTAGAAAGCACATTTTAAAAGAATAGTTTACACAGTTGTTGCTAATATTGTGCCATCTTTAAATTGTTTGTTGTTTATCAGAGAATCCCACAAGACCGACGTGTTCTGCAGGATGAACATTGGGAAAGGCTGGTATGGATACATTTATTTGATATACTACATACAATTTAGGGATCTGGGCAATAGGCAATGGTGGAAAACTATAACCAAGGGAAGGACTGGAAGAAGTACAAGCCATAGACTTGGTACTGTGATTAAGTAAGTCCTTGGTGACTGCCCCAGCAAGGTCAGCTCCACGCAGAACTTTCATGGATATCAACATACAAGTAGACCATAATACAGCAAGCAATATTACATAAAGTGCATTCCATGATGAACTCACAGTTGGGTTTAAGATTATGACCGAAGCAGGTTGTTATTACTTTTATAATCATGAAGGAAAGAAAAGAGATAATTGTAGAATAATTAAACTAAAAGTTGGATAGAA
>NW_023237905.1:0-1124 GCF_002007445.2 Ailuropoda melanoleuca | reverse complement strand
CCCTGCTTGTGTTCCCTCTCTCACTGGCTGTCTCTATCTCTGTCAAATAAATAAATAAAATCTTTTAAAAAGAAAAAGATAGAAATGATTCAACTTAGCGAGGAAGGCATGCTGAAAGCCAAGAGAGGCCAAGAGCTAAGACTCTTGTGCCAAACAGCTAAGTTGTGAATGCAAAGGAAAAGTTCTTGAAGGAAATTAAAAGTGCTATTCCTGAGAACACACGAATGATAACAGTGAAACAGCCTTATTTCTGATACAGAGAAAGTTTGAATGGTCTGCATAGAAGGTCAAACCAGCCACAACACTCATCTAAGCGAAGACTAATCCAGAGCCAGGCCCTGACACTTTTCAATTCTGTGAAGGCTGGAAGAGGCACGGAAGGTGCAGAAGAAAAATTGAAGCAAGCAGAGGTTGGTTCATGAGGTTTAAGGAAAGAAGGGGTCTCCATAACATCAAAGTGCAAGGGGAGACAGCAGGTGTTGATGGAGAAGCCATAGTAAGTGATCCAGAAGATTGAGCTAAGATAGTTAATGAGGGGAGCTACACCTTCAGTGTCGACAAAACAGCCTTATTGTGGAAGATGCCATGTAGGACTTTCATAGCTAGAGAGGAGAAGTCAATACCTGGCTTCCAAGCTTCAGAGGAGAGGCTGACTCTCTTGTCAGGGCTAATACAGCTGATGACTTGGAGTTGAAGCCAGGTTCATTGCCCATTCCAAAAATCCTAGGGCCTTTATGAATTATGACAAATCTACTCTGTGCCCTATGAGTGGAACAACAAAGACTGATGACACCACATCTGTTAACAATATGCTTTACTGAATATTTTAAGCCTCCTGTTGAGACCTCGTGCTCAGAAAAAAAAAATTCTTTCAAAATTGTACTTCTTGACTACGTACCTGGTACTCTAAGAGCTCTGATAGAGATGGACAATGAGATTTATGGATTTTTTAAAAAAGATTTTGTTTATTTGTTTGTCAGAAAGAGAGGGAGGGTATGAGCACAAGCAGGGGGAGTGACAAGCAGAGGGAGAAGCAGACTCCATGCTGAGCAGGGAGCCCAATGTGGGGCTCGATCCCAGGACCCTGGGGTCATGACCTGAGCCGAAGGCAGATGCTTAACCAA
>NW_023237904.1:0-1124 GCF_002007445.2 Ailuropoda melanoleuca | reverse complement strand
ACACACACACACACACACACACACACACACACACATACACATGTGTGTGTGTGTGTTTACATAGAGAAATTTATTATAAGGAATTGGCTCATGAAATTCTGGAGGCGCTGAGAAGGCCCACAATCTACCCTCTGGAAGCTGGAGGCTTAGAAAAGCTTAGCATAGTTCCAATCTAAGTCCAAAGGCCTAAGAACCTGAGAACATAAGGAACTGATGGTGTAAGTTCTAGTCTGAGTGTAAGGGTATGAGAGGAACAATGTCACAGCTCCATAATCAAGCAGAGAGAGTGAATTCTCTGTTTCACTGCCTTTTTATTCTATTCAAGCCCTCAGAGGACTGGATGAGCCCCACCCACTTGGGGTGCTTTGGGGAGGGCAGTCTGCTTTACTTAGTCTATTGATTCAAATGTTAATCTCATCCAGAGACTCTCCCAGAAAGAATGTTTAATCTGGGCACTGTGGGGCCCAGTCAAGTTGATGCATGAAAGTAACCATCACAAACCTAGGGTCAAGTTTTAATTATTTTCTCTCTCATAAAGACTTTGTCCCTCCACACTAAGCTGGATAGGTAATTTCTATAACATTGAATTTCATAGACCAGACAATTTTCTAAGAAAACAAAAATCTGTGGGCTAATGTAAGATTACCAATACTTTATTTGCCAAGTAAGACCACTTGAAACAAAATCCATTTCTATCTACTATCCAAATTATTTTATAAAATATGAGTGTCTCTTATTGGCTACACTTGATCAACATTACCATCCCAAACCAATCACTGGTGGCCTGGGGTACAGGTACGGTCTAGCTATCTAGACCTACATTAAGAAAAAATGGCTATTCCATACAATTGAAAGACTGTGTCATCTGGTCTCATAGGCTTTTTTTTTTTTTTAATGAACTGTTGAAAAGGAAGAGAATTATAGAGAACAAGATGAAGACAAAAGAAAATGAACAGGAAGGTGTACTATTGACACATTTTACATTTTTCAGAGCTATTAGCTAAGAAAGATGGTTGTGGTACCTACGTATTATATTTTATTTTATTTTTTTAATTTTCTTTTCTTTTTTTTTTAATTTTATTTTATTATATTATGTTAATCACCATACAGTACATCCCCAGATT
>NW_023237903.1:1385-2537 GCF_002007445.2 Ailuropoda melanoleuca | reverse complement strand
TAGTTGGGTAAGTGTCCAACTCTTGATTTCACCTCAGGTCATGATTTTAGGGTGGTGAGATTGAGCCCCCACATCTGCTCCGGCCTGGGATTAGAGTCAGTTTAAGATTCTTTCTCTCCCTCTCTTTCTGCCCCTCCCCCAGAGGCTTGCGTGTGCTGCATGCACTTGCTCTCTCTCTCTCCTTCTCTTAAAAAAAAAAAGAAAAAGAGTGACATCATTCTGCCTGAATTCAGTATGCAGGGGGCAGGGCTCCATAGTATTTAGACATTTTTTAAAATTTAATATTGACTAGTAAAAGAAATTTATTCAGTATAGAGTCAGACATAATCCCTAGGTTATCATGAAGTATATTTCATAAAATTCAGAAGACATGTATGCAATTTTAGTGTTAGATATTTTAAAGGAAAAATATAACTAAATAAGGATTCAGAATTTTGTAAATTAACTTCCAAAACTTAAGAAGTCCAGATATTAGGGGAAACAGGTAAGCTTAAAAAGTCAATTCTCTAATAAATTCATATATAAAGAAAATAGAAACAAAATGTGGGCAGAATATTTGCTATAGTATTTCCTATAGCAGTATTCACGAAATTTGGAAGTATATTTATTTTCATACCTGGGTATTTTAGGACAGGACTTAATGGATCCTTTCATATGCTAATACAGAGTGTAACTTTCTCAGAACAGTATATAGTATGAGGAGATCATCATATTTATTTGACTTTGGAGATCTTATTCTCAGATAATTTTTACAGATCAGTGGTCCACTCTGGGGAATGCTGCCTTAGCATGACCATACAAGACGAGCATGAGTATACAAGAATGGTGTTAAGATGGTCACGGCATATACACGTGTAACAACATAACCGGCTTCAATAGCATTACACAGACAAGGAGTAACAACAATGGAGGAATAGGAAGTTTCGGGTCAGGCAGTGAATATTAAGTGACATTAATACTCATGTTTTATCACTGCTGCTAGTAAGGGGTGATCTTACATACATTACCTACAGGAGGAAATGGAAGATCCAGTAAAATTAAGAAGTTTTTAAAGAACATAGACTTTAAAAGAATTAAATCCTGGGACTTTAAAAGAATTTTAGGATATGGTCTTGGTGCTAGTATCAGAAAGTTTTGAAAAATCATGAAAAA
>NW_023237903.1:0-801 GCF_002007445.2 Ailuropoda melanoleuca | reverse complement strand
AAAAAAACCACCTCAGGTATAGTAATTGGGATTAAATATCATCCCCTTAATGCTTCACTAGGGTTTTGATATTTAACTTTTCTAAGCTCAATACGTGTCAGTTAGAAGAATTAGGGAGAGATTTTTTTTTCTTTTTTGCTCCAGAAAAGAGAGGAGGGACTAAAGGACTATACATTCAACCCAAAATGAGAATGAAAATTCTAACATAACTTTCTAATAATGGAATAAGTTTATAATGTCTAAGTCCCTATCACTGGATATTTTTATTTGAGGGTGGATGGCTTATCAGGCTGATAGGGTAATTCCTGCGGTCAATGAGACATTCAGCTAAATGATTCCAAAGACCATTCTAATTCTAATAGTTCAAGAATCAATAAATGGCCTCATAATTTTGTGCCATTCCTTTATGCTTCAAGAGTGCAGTATAAATTAAACTGAAGTTGTCTGTTGGAGAGTGTTGTTTGGAGCTAGTTGAGTGTCTGTGGAGAAGACTAAAAACTTACATGGCACAACTGTGACCCATCATTTAAACAAACCTCAAATCTACTTAGTCTGCAGACCTACACCCAGAGTGTACACAACAGTATCCAATCAGTGATATTTCCATTTCAGTGACGATCTAAATATTAGAGATATTTAATTGAGAAGAGAACTACAACAGATCCACCAAGAGCTGAACGTTGGATGTTGGAAGACAATTGCAAAAATGGAACGGGCCCGGTCCGTGTATGTCAGCCCTGAGTATGATGACTCACAGGCTCTAAAGCCACATGGCACATTCAGTATATGTGGATGCAAGCA
>NW_023237902.1:0-1124 GCF_002007445.2 Ailuropoda melanoleuca | reverse complement strand
AATAAATAAATAAATAAAGTTAATTCCTGTAGTGGTTCCATTTTTTTTCTGTCAATTTGTGGAATCAAAGTAGAGCTTTAAAAAATGCATTATGCTTGTATTAGGGTTATCTAGAGAAACAGAACCAAAAAGATTGAATATATATATTCATACATATATTCATCCATCCATCTATCTATCTATAGAGAGAGATTTTAAGAAACTCACTCACAATTAGGACTTCAGCATATGTAAAAAAAAAAAGTACATTCTCAGTTAAAAATATTATGGTCTATAAAGATAGTCAAGTGAAGATGTCAACAATCTCAAATTTATTAACCACAAAATGCAACTTTGAAAATTACATATTTTTATTTCATATTTTTATGAATAATAATTTAAAGTCCATATCACAAATGAACATGTATTCTTCAGAAATACACTAGCAATGTAGTATGAAGTGGATACAAATTAGAATTTGATTAAAGTATGAAAATGTGTACTAAGAATAATTAAACTATGAGTGCTATTTTTTTTAACCATCCAGATAATCAATACAAATAGGATTATTTTTGCTTTAATAAAATGCATATGCTACTTTTATTTTTTGAAAGAATTTTATTTCTGAAAATAGTTTTTGAATATAATTTTCATATAGGTCTACAAAACAATAAACCCATTCTATTGGTCAATAGTAAATATTAAAAATTATGGAATTTAATTATTTTAATACCCTGTTTACTTTTTTGAAATGATGCTATTTGGTTGATGAAGGATATGGCAATATACAATATGAACAACTCCACTTCTACACTAAAAAATCATTAGTGCCAGACTACGCTAAATGACAAAATAAATTTTAGAAAAAGGAAAACGTCCAAGTTTTACCTCCAGGATTATTAGTTATATACAATGTCTTATTAGCATGCTGATAATTCAGGAAAAGTTTGGAAATTAATTTCAGAATAATAAGCACAAGGACTGAATTGTTGCTTGCACTCTTGCTAACCATAAATATATTTTAATTGGTATTCTTAATAATAGCTCTTAATTTTTATGAAAAGATATTATCTGTCAGGCACTTGAAGTGCTTGATCTACATTTACTCTAGTAACCCCATAAAGTATATACTACCTTTTTTTTTT
>NW_023237901.1:0-1124 GCF_002007445.2 Ailuropoda melanoleuca | reverse complement strand
CCTCGCCAACATCGGTCGTTTCCTGACTCGTTAATTTTAGCCACTCTGACTGGTGTGAGGTGGGATCTCAGAGTGGTTTTGATCTGTATTTCCCTGATGCCGAGTGACGGGGAGCATTTCTTCACGTGTCTGTTCTTCTGCCAGTTTTGAAGTCCGATTGTCTCTGTGGTGGTTGGTACTGAGTTCGACGCTAGATACCAAGCCCTTATCCAAGACACGGTTTACAGATATTTTCTCCCGTTCTCTAAATTACCTTTTCATTTTGTGGATGGTTCCTTTTGACGTAGACCCGCGTGTTTGTTTTTGGTTTTGTTGCTGCGCTTTTGGTGTCCTATCCGTGAAATCTTCAGCAAGCCACCGTCGAGGAGCTTTTTCCCTGTTTTGCTCTAGGAGTTTTATGGCTTCAGGTCTTCAAGTCTTTAATCCATTTCAAGGTAGTTTGGGAGTGGTGTGTGGTGGGGTCCGGTTTCAGGAAGCGGCCGTGTCGGCGCTCTGGATGTTGGCCAGTAAGCGTGTGGCGGTATCTCACTTGACCTGCATCTCCCCGGTAATGCGAGGCCCTTTCACGTGCTTATTTGCCATCTGTGGCTGTCCCGTGATGAGGGTCTGTTAAGGTCTTTGGCCCATTTTTAAATCAGGTTGTTCTCTTATTACGGTGTCCTAAGAGTCCTTCTGTTTTGGATGACTGCGCCATATTGGACGTGGTTTGTCTGCTCAGTCTCTGGACACAGCCTTTCACAGAACAGAGGTTTCTAATTTTTATCAGGCCCAGATTATGAATTATTTCCTTCATGGGTTGTGTCTTTGGTGTCAGAGCTGAAAAGCCGTCACCTTGCCCAAGGTCACCTGGGTTTTCTCCTGAGTTATCTTCTAGAAACCCTAGAGTTTTGCATTTTAGGCCTATGAGCCATCTTGAGTGAATTCTGTGTCTGGATTCAGTTTGATTTTCAGTGAGGATGTCCAGTTGTTCCAGCACCATTTGCTGAAGGACTGTCTTTGCTCCACTGTTTGCTGTTTGTCAGAGATGAGTTGACGGTGTCAGTGCGGGTCTGCTGCTGGGCTCTGCACGTCGATCTAGGTGTCTGCTCTCACCGATGCCACGCTGTGTGCACGGCATGAAGTCA
>NW_023237900.1:376-767 GCF_002007445.2 Ailuropoda melanoleuca | reverse complement strand
GCACAGAGCTCCTTAACAGAGGTAAAGTGATCCTGGTGTTATTTTAACTTGTGTTAAAAAAAAAAAAAAAAAGCCAGGTTTTACCAGGCAACTAGGGGAAAGTGGTGAGNAAGTGATCCTGGTGTTATTTTAACTTGTGTTAAAAAAAAAAAAAAAAAGCCAGGTTTTACCAGGCAACTAGGGGAAAGTGGTGAGGGTTTTCTGTCCATGAAAGTCTGTTCAGCATGAGAAACCATGGAGTTTATTAGAAGCCTTAGAACCCGGTCAGTTGAGGCTTCCTTGAGCTTTGCTGCTGCCACCATAGTTCTTGAACAGGTGGCTGTGCCTTGCTACTGGATCTAACAGAAGACTGAGGTGAGCAACGGGCTTCTCATTAGCACCATGTGGAGCC
>NW_023237900.1:0-266 GCF_002007445.2 Ailuropoda melanoleuca | reverse complement strand
AGGGAACACAAGCAGGGGGAGTGGGAGAGGAAGAAGCAGGCTCATAGCGGAGGAGCCTGACGTGGGGCTCGATCACATAACACTGGGATCACGCCCTGAGCTGAAGGCAGATGCTTAACCGCTGTGCCACCCAGGCGCCCCCTTAGGTACATGTTTTATATGTTGGTTAAGTGGTTAATTTTTTCTAGAACATTAAAAAAAAGTGAAAAAAATATTGAAAAATTAAAAAGTAGGTTATTAAAACTTACATTAAGTTCAAATATTTT
>NW_023237899.1:0-1123 GCF_002007445.2 Ailuropoda melanoleuca | reverse complement strand
GGGGAGGCCGGGCCGGCCACGTGGGCGTGAGGCGGGCGGGGGACCCCCGCTGGCGCCTGAGCCGGGTGGCGCGAGACCCGGACGCAGTCACGCCCGGCCGCTGCTGGGCACTCCCCCTCCGCACGCCCCGCCGGGGTCCCTGGGAAGACTAGGAAGGGAGCGCAGAGGAGAGGATCCGGGCCGCGGGGCGTCCCCTGTTACCCAATCCGTATTCTGGCGGAGAGAATTTACCCGGCCGGGGAAGGGGTGCTCGGCCCGGCCCCTGCTCTCGCCGCGGAGAAGGCGCTGCGGACCCTCCGGGTTAGGCTCGCGGGACAAGTATCGGAGCAGGAGGGGGCTGGCGACGCAGGGGCTGCCCTAGCCCGCGAGGGCCGAAGCCTGTGCGTGGAGCCCCGCCCCGCCCTCGGCTGACCTGCAGCGCGTCGGGTCTCGCCCAAGCCTCGTTTTCCTGGACGGCGGGGGTGAAAATGAGGACGAGACGTGAGCTACACGAATCCCCGCGCGCCCAGAAAATCCTCAGGAATCGCGGATTTGTGAGCATACGCCCAGCCTGAAAGAGCAGCGGCCGTCAGTGGCCTGGGTCATCGTGCGGAAATAAACGTGCGAATCCAAATAAAACTATTTTCTGCATTCATTCATTCAACAGATAAACTCCTACGGTCCTCAGGACCCCGTACAACCAGAAATAAAGAATGCCCTACACTGTATGGCTCTTATGAAAGTATAAACCGTGATGGTAAAAATGGAAAATTCATTAGTGGTTTCTTTCATAGTGCCAAGTGTGCATTTTTTTAAAAGATTTTATTTATTTATTTATTTATTTATTTGAGAGAGAGGGAGAAACAGGCTTTCCGCAGAGCAGGGAGCCCTACCTGGGGTCCATCCCAGGACCCCGAGATCATGTCCCAGCCAAAGGCAGACGCTAATCCTAATCCGGCTGAACCACGCAGGCACCCGTGGGGGTGTGTTTTAAGTGTGTGATCTACTTTTAACACTCACAACAGCCTTGTGAGGTGTAGTTGTGCGGGCCCACTTCCCAGATAAAGAAACTGAAGCCTGGAAAAGTGAAGCCAGCCCTGAGGTCAGAGGAAAGAGGATCCGCCCAAGAATTATGGCTCCTGCC